>NC_044984.1:33827233-33836706 GCF_008728515.1 Papio anubis
ATGTAGTTTCTCAGAACCCATCTTTCCAGTTTTTATCTGTAGATATTTCCTTTTCACCATAGGCCTCAATGCGCTCCCATATATCACTTTACAGATTCCATGAAAACAGTGTTAGCACACTGCCACAAGAAGGGAAAGGTGAATCTCTCTGTGATGAACTCACACATCAGAAAGCAAGTTCTCAGAAAACTTCTTTGTAATGATTATCTGAGGATACTTCCTTTTTCACCAGAGTCCTCAATATACTCCCAAATATCACTTTGCAGATTCCATGAGAACAGTGTTAGCAAAAGGCTTCATGAAGAGAAAGGTGTAACTGTGTGAGTTGAATTCACACATCACCAAGTAGTTTCTTCCAAAGCTTTTTTCTCATTGTTATCTGAGGATATTTCCTACGGCCGTATATTCTTCAAAGTGATCCGAAATATCTGTTCTCAGATTCCACAAAAACAGTACTAGCAAATGGCTCTATGAAATACAGATGTAATTCAGTGAGTTGAATTCACACTTCCCAAAGCAGTTTCTCAGAGAGCTTCTTTCTAGTTTTTATCTGAGGGTGTTTCCTTTGTCACCTAGGCTGCATTGCACTAAGAAGTAACTGATTGAAGATTTCAAGAAAACTGTGTTAGCAAACTGATCAATGAAAAGGAAAGTGTATCTCTGTGAGTTGCATTCACACATCACAATGCAGTTTCCCAGAATACATCTTTCCAGTTTTTTTTTTTTTTTTTTTTTGAGACGGAGTCTCGCTCTGTAGCCCAGGCTGGAGTGCAGTGGCCGGATCTCAGCTCACTGCAAGCTCCGCCTCCCGGGTTCACGCCATTCTCTGGCCTCAGCCTCCCGAGTAGCTGGGACTACAGGCACCCGCCACCTCGCCCGGCTATTTTTTGTATTTCTTAGTAGAGACGGGGTTTCACCGTGTTAGCCAGGATGGTCTCGATCTCCTGACCTCGTGATCCACCCATCTCGGCCTCCCAAAGTGCTGGGATTACAGGCTTGAGCCACCGCGCCCGGCCACATCTTTCCAGTTTTTATCTGTGTATATTTACTTTCACCAGAGGCCTCAATGAGCTCCCAAATATCACTTTACAGATTCCACGAAAAGAGTGTTTTCAAACTGCTCTAAGAAGAGGGAAAGGAGTAATCTCTGTGATGATGAATTCACACATCAGAAAGAAAGTTTGTCAGAAAGCTTCATTCTAGTTTTTATCTTAGGATACTTCCTTTGTCACCGTAGGCTTCATTGCCCTAAGAAGTATCCGATTGCAGATTTCAAGAAAACGCTGATAGCAAACTGATCAATGAAGAGGAAAGTGTATGTCTGTGAGCTGCATTCACACATCACGATGTAGTTTCTCAGAACACTTCTTTCCAGTTTTTATCTGTGGATATTTCCTTTTTCCACCATAGGCCGCAAATGACGCTCCCAGATATCACTTCTACAGATTCCACAAAAACAGTGTTAGCACACTGCTACGAGGAAGGGAAAGGTGAATCTCTGTGTGATGAATTCACACATCAGAAAGTAAGTTTTCAGAAAGCTTCTTTGTAGTTACTATCTGAGGATACTTCCTTTTTCACCAGAGGCCTCAACGCGCTCCCAAATATCACTTTGCAGATTCCATGAGAACAGTGTGAGCAAACTGCTTAATGAAGAATAAGTTGTAATTCCGTGAGATGAATTCATATATCATAAAGAAGTTTCTCAGAAAGCGTCTTTCACTTTTTTAATCTGAGGATATTTCCTTTGTCCTTATATTCTTCAAAGCGATCCGAAAAATCAGTCCTCAGATTCCACAAAAAAAAAGGGCTTGCAAATGGCTCCATGAATACAAGTGTAACTCAGTGAATTGAAATCACACATCACAAGGAAGTTTCTCAGAAAGCTTCTTTCTACTTTTTATCTGAGGATATTTCCTATGTCACCCTAAGCTTCATTGCGCTAAGAAGTATCAGATGGCAGATTTCAAGAAAAGTGTGTGAGCAAATTGATCAATGAAGAGGAAAGTGTATCTATGTTAGTGGCATTCCCACATCACAATGCAGTTTCTCAGAACACTTCTTTCCAGTTTTCATCTGTGGATATTTCCTTTTTCACCATAGGCCTCAGTGCGCTCCCAAATATCACTTTACAAATTCCACGAGAACAGTGTTACCAAAAGACTTCATGAAGAGAAAGGTGTGACTGTGCGAGATGAATTCACACATCAAAAAAAGTTTCTTAGAAAGCTTCTTTCTCACTTTTATCTGAGGATATTTCCTATGGCTGTGTAGTCTTCAAAAGGAAATGAAATATCCGTTCTCTGATTCCACAAAAACATTTTTAGCAAACGGCTCTACGAAATACAGATGTAATTCAGTGAATCGAATTCACACATCACAAAGCAGTTTCTCAGAGAGCTTCTTTCTAGTTTTTATCTGATAATATTTCCTTTGTCACCGTAGGCTTCATTGTGTTAAGAAGTATCCGATTGCAGATTTCAAGAAAACTCTGTTAGCAAACTGCTCAATGAAGAGGAAAGTGTATCTCTGTGAGTTGCATTCACACATCACAAAGTAGGTTCTCAAAACGCTTCTTTCCAGTTTTTATCTGTGGATATTTCCTTTTTCACCATAGGAATCAAAGCATTCCCATATATCACTTTTACAGATTCCACGAAAACAGTGTTAAAACACTGCTACAAGGACGGAAAGGTGAATCTCTGTGTTATGAATTCACACATCAGAAAGCAAGTTCTCAGTAAGCTTTTGTAGTTATTATCTGAGGATACTTCCTTTCTCACCAGAGGCCTCAACACGCTCCCAAATATCACTTTGCAGATTCCATGAGAACAGTGTGAATAAACTGCTTAATGAAGAATAAGTTGTAATTCTGTGAGATGAATTCATATATCACAAAGATGTTTCTCAGAAAGCTTCTTTCACTTTTTTAATCTGAGGATATTTCCTTTGTCCTTATATTCTTCAAAGTGATCCGAAAAATCAGTCCTCAGATTCCACAAAAAAAAAAGGGCTAGCAAACGGCTCCATGAAATACAGGTGTAACTCAGTGAATTGAAATCACACATCACAAAGCAGTTTCTCAGAAAGCTTCTTTCTAGTTTTTATCTGACGATATTTCCCCAGATTTCAAGAAAACTGCTTAGCAAATTGATCAATGAAGAGGAAAGTGCATCTCTGTTAATTACCTTAACACATCACAATGCAGTTTTCCAGAACGCATCTTTCCAGTTTTTGTCTGTGGATATTTCCTTTTTCACCAGAGGCCTCAATGAGCTCCCAAATATCACTTTACAGATTCCATGAAAAGAGTGTAGGCAAACTTCTAAGAGAAGGGAAAGGAGAATATTTGGTGATGAATTCACACATCAGAAAGCAAGTTCTCATAAAGCTTCTTTCTAGTTATTATCTGAGTATACATCCTTTTTAACAACAGGCCTCAATGTGCTCCCAAATATCAGTTTGCAGATTCCACGAAAACAGTGTTAGCAAACTACTTCATGAAGACGAAGTTGTAACTCTGTGAGATGAGTTCACATATCACAAAGAAGTTTCTCAGAAAGCTTCTTTCACGTTTTTATCAGAGGATATTTACTTAATCCTTAGTCTCTTCAAGGCGATCCGAACTATAAGTTCTCAGATACCACAAATACAAGGCTAGCAAACGGCTCCACGAAATACAGGTGTAACTCAGTGAGTTGAATTCACACAACACAAAGCACTTTCTCAGAAAGCTTCTTTCTACTTTTTATCTGAAGATATTTCCTTTGTCACCCTAAGCTTCATTGCACCAAGAAGTATCCGATGGCAGATTCTAAGAAAAATGTGTGAGCAAACTAATCAATGAAGAGGCAAGTGTATCTCTGTGAGTTGAATTCTCACATCACAATGCAGTTTCTCAGAATGCTTCATTCCAGTTTTTATCTGTGGATATTTCCTTTTTCACCACAGGCCTCAAGGTGCTCCCAAATATCACTTTACAGATTCCACGACAGCAATGTTAGCAAAAGGTTTCATGAAGAGAAAGGCGTATCTGTGTGAGGTGAATTCACACATCACAAAGAAGTTTCTTAGAAAGCTTCTTTCCAGTTTCTATCTGAGGATATTTCCTACGGCCGTATACTCTTCAAAGCGATCCGAAATATCAGTTCTCGGATTCCACAAAAACATTCATAGCAAAGGACTCTACGAAATACAGGTGTAATTCAGTGAGTTGAATTCACACATCACAAAGCAGTTTCTCAGAGAGCTTCTTTCTAGTTTTTATCTAAGGATGATTCCTTTGTCACCGTAGGCTTCATTGCACTAAGAAGTATCCAATTGCAGATTTCAAGAAAACTCTCTTAGCAAACTGATCAATGAAGAGGAAAGTGGATCTCTGTGAATTGCGTTCACACATCACATTGTAGTTTCTCAGAAAGCTTCTTTCCTGTTTTTATCTGTGGATAGTTCCTTTTTCACCATAGGTCTCAATGCGCTCCCATATATCACTTTGCAGATTCCATGAAAACAGTGTTAGCACACTGCTACAAGAAGGGAAAGGTGAATCTCTGTGTGATGAATTCACACATCTGAAAGCAAGTTCTCAGAAAGCTTCTTTGTGGTTTTTATCTGAGGATACTTCTTTTTTCACCAGAGGCCTCAACTCATCCCAAATATCACTTTGTAGATTCCATGAGAACAGTGTGCGCAAACTGCTTAATGAAGAATAAGTTGTAACTCTGCAAGATGAATTCAAATATCACTAAGAAGTTTCTCAGAAAGCTTCTTTCACATTTTTAATCTGATGATATTTCCATTGTCCTTACATTCTTCAAAGCGATCCGAAAAATCAGTTCTGAGATTCCACAAAAAAAGGGATAGCTAATGGCTCCATGAAATACAGGTGTAACTCAGTGAATTGAAATAACACATCACAAAGCAGTTTCTCAGAATGTTTCTTTCTAGCTTTTATCTGAGGATATTTCCTTTGTCACCCTAAGGTTCATTGCACTAAGAAGCGTCCAAATACAGATTTCAAGAAAACTGTGTGAGCAAACTGATCAATGAAGAGGAAAGTGTATCTCTGTTAGTTGCATTCACACATCACAATGCAGTTTCCCAGAATGCATCTTTCCAGTTTTTATCTGTGGATATTTCCTTTTTCATCAGAGACCTCAATGAGCTCCCAAATATCACTTTACAGATTCCACGAATAGAGTGTTGGCAAACTGCTAAGAGAGGGGAAAGGAGAATCTCTGTGTGATGAATTCACACATCAGAAAGCAAGTTCTCAGAAAGCTTCTTTCTAGTTATTATCTGAGGATACTTCCTTTTTCACCATAGGCCTCAATGCGCTCCCAAATATCATTTTGCAGATTCCACGAAAACAGTGTTAGCAAACTGCTTCATGAAGAATAAGTTGTAAATCTGTGAGATAAATTCATGTATCACTAAGAAGTTTTTCAGAAAGCTTCTTTCACGTTTTTATCTGAGGATATTTCCTTTGTCCTTATATTCTTCAAAGCAATCCGAAAAGTCAGTTCTTAGATTCCACAAAAAAAAAAAAAAGGACTAGCAAACGTCTCCATGAAATAGAGGTGTAACTCAGTGAATTGAAATCACACATCACAAAGCAGTTTCTCCGAAGGCTTCTTTCTAGTTTTTATCTGAGGATATTTTTTTTTTTGTCACCCTAAGCTTCTTTGCACTAAGAAGTGCCCGAATACAGATTTCAAGAAAACTGTGTTAGCAATCTGATCAATGAAGAGGAAAGTGTATCTCTGTGACTTGCATTCACACATCACAATGCAGTTTCCCAGAATGCATCTTTCCAGTTTTTATCTGTGGACATTTCCTTTTTCACCAGAGGCCTCAATGAGCTCCCAAATATCACTTTACAGATTCCACGGAAAGAGGGTTGGCAAACTGCTAAGAGAAGGGAAAGGAGAATCTCTGTGTGATGAATTCACACATCAGAAAGCAAGTTCTCAGAAAGCTTCTTTCTAGTTATTATCTGAGGATACTTCGTTTTTCACCATAGGCCTCAATGTGCTCCGAAATATCACTTCGCAGTTTCTGCGAAAACAGTGCTGGCAAACTGCTTCTTGAAGACTTAGTTGTAACTCTGTGAGATGAATTCATATATCACAAAGAAGTTTCTCAGAGAGTTTCTTTCATGTTTATATCTGATGCTATTTCCCTTATCCTTACACTCTTCAAAGCGATCCGAACTATCAGTTCTCAGATACCAGAAATACAAGGCTAGCAAACGGCTCCACGAAATACAGGTGTAAGTCAGGGAGTTGAATTCACACATCACAAAGCAGTTTCTTAGAGAGCTTCTTTCAATTTTTTATCTGAGGTTATTTCCTTTCTCACCCTAAGCTTCATTGCAATTAGAAGTGTCCGATTACAGATTTCAAGAAAACTGTGTCAGCAAACTGATCAATGAAGAGGAAAGTGTATCTCTGTGAGTTGCATTCACACATCACAGTGCAGTTTCCCAGAACGCATCTTTCCAGTTTTTATCTGCGGATATTTCCTTTTTCACCAGAGGCCTCAATGAGCTCCCAAATATCACTTTACAGATTCCATGAAAAGAGTGTTGGCAAACTGCTAAGAGAAGGGAAAGGAGAGTCTCTGTGTGATGAATTCACACATCAGAAAGAAAGTTCTCAGAAAGATTCTTTCTAGCTATTTTCTGAGGATACTTCCTTTTCACCATAGGCCTCAATTCGCTCCCAAATATCACTTTGCAGTTTCCACGAAAACAGTGTTAGCGAACTGCTTCATGAAGACTAAGTTATAACGCTGTGAGATGAATTCACATATCACAAAGAAGTTTCTCAGAAAGCTTCTTTCACGTTTTTATCTGAGGATTTGTCCTTTGTCCTTATACTCTTCAAAGCGATCAGAACTATCAGTTCTCAGATACCACAAATACAAGGATAGCAACCGGCTCCACGAAATACAGGTGTAAGTAGATGAGTTGAATTCACACATCACAAAGCAGTTTCTCAGAAAGCTTCTTTTTACTTTTTAACTGAGGATATTTCCTTTGTCACCCTAAGCTTCATTGAGCTAAGAAGTATCTGATGGCAGAATTCAAGAAAACTGTGTAACGAAACTAATAAATGAAGAGGAAAATGTATCTCTATGACTTGCATTCCCACATCACAATGCAGTTTCTCAGAACGCTTCTTTCCAGTTTTTATCTGTGGATATTTCCGTTTTCACCATAGCCCTCAATGCGCTCCCATATATCACTTTACAGATTCCACGAAAACAGTGTTAGCACACTGCTACGAGAAGGGAAAGGTGAATCTCTGTGTGATAAATTCACACATCAGAAAGCAAGTTCCCAGAAAGCTTCTTTGTAGTTACTATCTGAGAATACTTCCTTTTTCACCATAGGCCTCAATGCACTCCCAAATGTCACTTTGCAGATAACATGAGAACAGTGTGAGCACACTGCTTAATGAACAGTAAGTTGTAACTCTGTGAGATGAATTCATATCTCACAAAGAAGTTTCTCAGAAAGCTTCTTTCACTTTTTAATCTGAGGATATTTCCTTTGTGCTTATATTCTTAATAGCCATTTGAAAAATCTGTTCTCAGATTCCACAAAAAAAGGGCTAGCAAACGGCTCCATTTAACACAGGTGTAAGTCAGTGAATTGAAATCACACATCACAAAGCAGTTTCTCAGAAAGCTTCTTTCTTATTTTTATCTGAGGATATTTCCTTCGTCACCCTAAGCTTCATTGCACTAAGAAGCGTCTGATTACAGATTCCAGGAAAACTGTGTTAGCAAAATGATCAATGAAGAGGAAAGTGTATCTCTGTGAGTTGCATTCACACATCACAATGCAGTTCCCCAGAACGCATTTTTCCAGTTTTTATCTGTGGATATTTCCTTTTTCACCAGAGGCCTCTATGAGCTCCCAAATATCCTTTACAGATTACGTGAGAACAGTGTGAGCAAACTGCTTAATGAAGAATAAAATGTAACTCTGAGATGAATTCATATATCAGAAAGAAATTTCTCAGAAAGCTACTTTCACGTTTTAATCTGAGGATATTTCCTTTGTCCTTATATTCTTCAAAACGATGCTAAAAATCAACTCTCAGATTCCACAAAAAAAGGGCTTCAAACGACTGCACGAAATACAGGTGTAAGTCAGTGAGTTGAATTCACACATCACAAAGCAGTTTCTCAGAAAGCTGCTTTCTACTTTTTATCTGAGGATATTTCCTTTGTCCTTATATTCTTCTTAGAGATCTGAAAAATCAGTTTTCAGATTCCCCACAAAAAGGGCTAGCAAACGGCTCCATGAAATACAGGTGTAACTCAGTGAATTGAAATCACACATCACAAAGCAGTTTCTCCGAAGGCTTCTTTCTAGTTTTTATCTGAGGATATTTCCTTTTTCACCCTAATCTTCATTGCACTAAGAAGTTTCCGATTACAGAATTCAAGAAAATAGTGTTAGCAAACTGATCAATGAAGAGTAAAGTGTATCTCTGTTAGTTGCATTCACACATCACAATGCAGTTTCCCAGAACGCATCTTTCCAGTTTTTATCTGTAGATATTTCCTTTTTCACCAGAGGCCTCAATGAGCTCCCAAGTATCAATTTACTGATTCCACAAAAAGATTGTTGGCAAGCTGCTAAGGGAAGGGAAAGGAGAATATCTGTGTGATGAATTCACACATCAGAAAGAAAGTTCTCAGAAAGCTTCTTTTTCATTATTATCTAAAGATATTTCCTTTTTCACCATAGGCCTCAATGCGCTCCCAAGTATCACTTTGCAGATTCCATGACAACAGTGTTAGCAAACTGCTTCATGAAGACTAAGTTGTAATTCTGTGAGATGAATTCACGTATCAGAAAGAAGTTTCTCAGAAAGCTTCTTTCACGTTTTTATCTGAGGATATTTCCTTTGTTCTTATACTCTTCAAAGCGATCCGAACTATCAGTTCTCAGATACCACAAATTCAATGCTAGCAAACGGCTCCACGATATATAGGTGTAACTCAGTGAGTTGAATTCACACATCACAAAGCAGTTTCTCAGAAAGATTCTTTCTACTTTTTCTCCAAGCATATTTCCTTTGTCACTCTAAGCTTCATTGCGCTAAGATGTATCCGATGGCAGATTTCAAGAACACTAAGTGAGCAAACTGATCAATGAAGAAGCAAATGTATCTCTATGAGTTGCATTCCCACATTACAATGCAGTTTCTCAGAACGCTTCTTTCCAGTTTTTATCAGTGGATATTTCCTTTTTCATCATAGGCCTAAATGCGCTCCCATATATCACTTTACAGATTCCACGAGAACAGTGTTAACAAAAGGCTTCATGAAGGGAAAGGTATAACTGTGTGAGATGAATTCACACATCACAAAGAAGTTTCTTAGAAAGTGTCTTTCTCTGATGGTTTAAAGTCTGTTCTATCAGAGACTAGTATTGCAATCCCTGCTTTTTTTTT
>NC_044984.1:33837151-33837610 GCF_008728515.1 Papio anubis
CTTCTTTCTCATTTTTATCTGAGGATATTACCTATGGCCGGATACTCTTCAAAGCCATCTGAAATATCAGTTCTCAGATTTCACAAAAACATTGCTAGCAAACGGCTCTATGAAATACAGGTGTAATTCAGTGAGTTGAATTCACACATCACAAAGCAGTTTCCCAGAGAGCTTCTTTCTAGTTTTTATCTGAGGATGGTTTTTTTGTTACCGTAGGCTTCATTGCACTAAGAAGTATCTGATGGCAGATTTCAAGAAAAGTGTGTGAGCAAACTGATCAATGAAGAGAAAAGTGTATCTCTGTGAGTTGCATTCACACTTCACTATGCAGTTTCTCAGAGCGCTTCTTTCCTATTTCTATCTGTGGATATTTCCTTTTTCACCATAGGCCTCAATACACTTCCAAATATCGCTTTACAGATTCCACGAGTAGAGCGTTAGCAAAAGGCTTCGTGAAGA
>NC_044984.1:34485239-34616428 GCF_008728515.1 Papio anubis
TAAAAAAAAAAAAAAGATTTGACAAGAAATTAAATTATGAACAAAAACTGTTTTGCATGTGTGTAAATGTAAACATGCTGTGACTTGATTAAAAGGCAGTTGGTTAGAGTGGTGGGGAAAAAACACTAAATATCTTATTTAGGAGACATACCCACACATGCAAATACAAACAGTTGAAATACTTGTGAAGAAAAAGAGATGTAACAAGCAAATATTAACAAAAAGAAAAGTAGTAAAAATACTATAAATTTTAAGGCAAAAGTAGTTGATAACTACTATCCTTATCCTTGATAAGGATAAATGTCATTATAATAAAATGTTCATTCCATCAGATAAATAGTTCTAATCTTATAAACACCTGATAATATACTTCGAGCTATGTGAAGCAACACTGATTAATTTCAAAGAGAAACTGACAACTTCACAATCATAATGATAGAGTTTAACATTCATTACCAGAAGCTGCTAGATTAATAATAATAACCTGTCAAAACCAATTGATTTACTGTACTCATGTTATGCTTATTAAATAGCTTTGGTATTCCCTGATTTCTTTGTAGCTTATTCTGTAACTTTTATATTAATATGGAATAAAGGAAAGGGGACATAGATTGGTTAATTAATTAATTTATTCAACAAGTATTTGCTAAGTGACTTCTAGGCTCCACACATTGTTCTAGTCTGCTGTGTAGCAATACTAAACAGAACGTCTCTCCTCTCATGGAGCTTACATTTTAGAAAATAAATGGATAAACATACAGAAATGTTTATATTTACATGTTAAATGTAAATGGAGAATTATATACACTAAAGAGAAGCAGGGTAAGTAGTGCTAGGACGTCAGGTTGGGTAGTTCTACTGTTTTGACAGGGCTCCCAGGGAAGCCACTACGCTGGGCAGAGAAAGAAAACACTCTGCAGATACCTGAAGACTTTGGCACTTGCTTGGAAAGTGCCACAGTCTGAGGGAGAAGCCTGCTGGAGAGAGAAGCCTGCTGGAGGGAGAAGCCTGCTGGAGGGAGAAGCCTGCTGGGCAGGCAAGAACAGTGAGGGTCAACCAGTGGTGACAATGGAAGGAGCCAGGAAGACAGCAAGGGCAGGCCAGGCCAGGCCAGAGAGTTGTGTGTTGGATGTGGCCAGAATGTGTAGGACTCTGCAGGGCATGGTTTTTATTCTAAATGATGTGAGAAGCCACTGCAGAGTGTTGAACAGAAAATGGTGTGATCTGGCCTTGTTTGAAAAGGATCACTGTGGCTGCTCTGCTTTGTGCAGGGAGAGGCAGGGGTTGGGGCTGACGCCGGGACACCAGTTAGGAGGCACTTGTAATAATCCTGGGGTAGGTGGAGCAGGCGTAAGAGGTAAAAGTGGTGTGGGAAGTGGGAATCTGCGTATATCATGAAGGAGCACAGACAGGATAAATGACAAATCTTTCCAGCCTGCATTATACTCTGTCTCTTAGGTTAATGCCTTTGTTGTTGTTGTTGTTGTTGTTTTTCAGAGACTTTATTCCCATAGGCCTGAAATAGTGTATTTAAAAACTGATCTATTATATTTAAAACATGCTACAATATTTTTTAAAACGTTTGGAGACGTTGTAAATACTGCTGACAGCGCTCTTTAAACACAAAAATCCATTTCACTTAAATAATCTGCTAATGGCAAAGGTAAGTGAAGGGAGTTGGAGGAGTGGCACTTCCTCAGTAACTTAGGCATCAACAAAACCAGATCTGAGTGGGCACGTCAGAGTTTAGGTTTTAAATAAAGAATCTAGGAAGGGAGTTGCCCGCTTTTTTCTCTATTATGTTTGCTGAAGGGACATTTTGGAAACACAGGAAGAGAGCAGAAAGCCGTGGGCAGGATTTGCTTAATTTCACAGGTAATTGGATCTAACAGCAAGAGACAATTAATGGCCGGTCTATTCATTAAACACTTTCCTTAGCCATAGCAGATTCCCTGCAATTTAACAAACTTCTTTCTGATATTGATTTTGCTACCAGAAAAAGCTTACAGTGACAGCAATTGTAGCTGCAGCAGAACTCATATTTAAAATCACAAAATCAATCTGTATACCAATATATGCAAGTTTCACAACAGCTTCCGAGAACATGATTTCACAAACTAAAAATTATGAAAAAAATTGATGACAAGTTTATATTTCAAAGTTGACTCTCTTTATCTTGCCTGGAACCTCTGATGCTGAAAGATCAGATCAAAAATTCTAAATGCATTTTGAAGGGAATGAAGGATATGTCAGAACCAAAACCTTTGCCCAACAAATTGTAAAATATTCTTAACAGGAATATCTAACTGACCCTAGGTGCCTAATGAATCAATCAGCCTTTTCCACTCACAGAAGAAAATGACATTCTGCCTGTAATCCCAGCACTTTGGGAGGCCGAGACGGGCGGATCTCGAGGTCAGGAGATCGAGACCATCTTGGCTAACACGGTGAAACCCCGTCTCTACTAAAAAATACAAAAAACTAGCCGGCGAGGTGGCGGGCGCCTGTAGTCCCAGCTACTCGGGAGGCTGAGGCAGGAGAATGGCGTGAACCCAGGAGGCGGAGCTTGCAGTGAGCTGAGATCCTGCCACTGCACTCCAGCCTGGGCGACAGAGCGAGACTCCGTCTCAAAAAAAAAAAAAAAAAAAAAAAAAATTCTGTCCTTTGAACGAGGCACCTTTTATCCTAAATGCTACAGGATATATATTTTCCCTGTGATCCAATTAGAAGTCACACAGGCTTCTATCTGATTGCATTTATCATTACCTGAAAATTACAAGAAGTCCACAAAAAGTCATGTTCTCAGTTGTGGTAAAATCTAATCCAAAGTGCTCCATAAAAGAAGTTCCACTGTACTTGGAATACAACTTCTTCAAGGAAACTTCCTTAAACAGACTCAGGAAAAGATCTTAAGGTATTTTAGACGGTATACAGAAAGTTAGTATCTTAATATTTGAGAATTCTTCAAAATGCTTAAATTATACCGTGGGAAACATTGATTGTTATGTTTTGTTATGGAATAATGAAATCAAGACAGCTGAAAATAAATTTGTAGGAGTTAAACTTGGAAACAACCCATATGTCTTTAAAAGTGTGAACTGTTAAGAAAACCGATATATTCATACTCTACAATATTACTTAGCAATAAGAAAGTATGACCTACTGACACAGACAAGAATCTCCAGAGAATTATGCTGAGAAAAAAGCCAGTCCCCAAAGATTAGTGTGTAGGATCCTATTTATTAAACATTCTTGAGATGACAACATTCCAGAAATGAAAAAAGCACATTAGGTTGGTGCAAAAGTAAGTACAGTTTTTGCCACTGAAAGTAATGCAAAAACCTCGAAAACATTTGCACCAACCTAAATAGTGGTCATGAGGAGTTAAGGACAGGGACATGGAGGATGTGGGGAGTGGAGTGTGCTTATAAAAGGCCACCACCAGGGATCCTTGTGGTGATAGAACGATATCTTGACTGTACTGGTGGACACACAAGCCTACATATGATAAAACTGTATAAAATACATACACATGCATAAGTAAAACAAAGTCTGAACACAATCAGTGGATTGAATCAATGTCAATCTCCTGGGTGAAACTACACTATAATTATGCAAGGTGTTATTCAGGGGAACTGGGTAAAGAGTACATGGGATCTCTACATTATTTCTTAAAACTGCATGTAAATATATAATTATTTCAAAATAAAAACATTAACTGAAAAACAAAGGGTGGCTACAAGACTTGATAAATATCAGCTTGGGTACTCATTTGCTTTCAAAGGTACTATGAAACCTGAAGGTAAGCTACAAGCAAATAAATTTGATGATTAAAATGGATAGATGATTTAGTTTTTCTATTTCTTTTTGTGTTTTGGAAATTTGTGTCATCAGGAATTTTGTCCATTTCTTCTAAGTGCACTCTTTTAATTATAATAATGGAGAGTTGGGTCGTCTTCTCCCCCTAGGTGAGTCTAGCTATAAAAGTTGCCTAAGCCAACTTTTAATAATTGTACCAGGAGAATCTTGTCTGTGATAAAAAGTGTCATCAAATGCTGTTTGCTTAAAGTAGAATTAGTCTGTCCTTTGAAAAATAGCTAGGAATATATGATTTTGTATGCTATAATTCTTGGAAGCCAAGAAATCCAGTACTTTAATCACTCATTCATGTATAATATACGAAACATAAAGTGTACCCATTTTATGTGTAAGCCAATGAGTTTTGACAATGTGTAAATCCATGTAACCACTACCACAGACAAGAGAGTAAACATTTCCATAACATCAAAAAGTTCCTTCATGCCCAACTCTAGTCAATAACTGAGCTATTTCTGGTCAACAGATATTGGTTTTGCTTTTCTAGAATTTTATATAAATACTTGTACAGTATACATTGTTTTGTATCTGGCTTTTTTGCCCAACACAATGTTTCTGAAATTGTACCAGGTTATTGGACATATCAGTAATTCATTCCATCTATCTGGGTGGTATTTAATTATATGGGTGTATCATAATTTGTGTATCCACTCACCTGTTGAAGTAACATCTAGGTAATTTCCAATTTTGTCCATTATGAATAAGGCTGCTATAAACGATTGTGTACAAACATTTGTTGGACACATTTCGCCTGACTAAATATGTCATAGTTGAATTACTGGGTTGTATGGAAGGGATGTGATTAACTTCAGAAGAAACCTCCAAACTAATTTCTGAAGTGTTTGTACCAATTTGCATTCCCATTAACATGATGCTTCACAACCTCGCCAACACTTAATATTTTGTCTTTTTCATTTTAGCTATTTTAGTTGGTGTGCTGTAGCATGTCAATATAATTTTTTTGCATTTCTCTAATGATTAATAATGTTGAACATTATATCTATGTGCTTATTTGCCATCTTTTTATAGTCTTTTGTGACTTGTCTGTTCAAATCTTTTGGCCTTTTTGAAAGGTTGCTTTTTTTGTCTTATTTTTAAGTTGTAAGAATTCTTTATTCATAAGTCCTTTGTTAGATATACTTACTGCAAATAATACTTCTGGTCTGTGGCTTGGGCTTTGTATTCTCTTAACAATGTCTTTCAAAGAGTAGATCATTTTAATTTTAATAAACTCCAAAATATCAATTTTTTCTTTTGTTGCGTGTGCTTTTTTTGTCCTATCTACTTGCTTACCCTGATGTCACAAAGATTTATTTCCTCCTGTTTCCTTATAAATGTTTTATGATTTTAGCTTTTACTATTAGGTCTATGATGTATATTGAGATTTTTTGTTTGTTTGTTTAGGGTGTAAGAACTGAAGTGCATTCCCTCTACTTTCTCCCACAATGTAGACAGCCAACTGCATTAGTACTATTTGTTGAAAAGACTGTTCTTTCCCCATTGGATTAATTTGGTCTTTTTATGGAAAATCAATTGGCCACACATATATGGATCTATTTCTCGACTCTCTTCTGATCCCTTGATGTTTATGTCTCTTTTACCAACATCACATTGTCTGGATTACTGTAACTTTATAGTAAGTCTTGAAATCAGATAGGAATGTCTTTCTTTTTCAGGAATGTTTTGGCCACTACAGTTCTTTTGCATTTCTATATAAATTTCAGAACCAGCTTGTCATTTTTTACAGAATTGTTTATAGGGATTATGATTAGAATTAGTTGAGTTGATCTATAGATTAATTTAAAAGGAACTGACATCTTAACATATTGAGTCTTCTTATCCATGAGTGTGATCTCTTCAGTTAGATCTTCTTTAATTTCACTCAGTAACATTTTATAGTGTTCAGTGTAGTGATCCTGTTATTTCTTGCTAAATTTATCTTTAAGAATTTCATGTTTTGATGATATAATTAGCCTTTGAAATATTTCATTTGCCAATTGTTAGTAATAGAAGTAAAATATATTTGTCTACATTAACCTTTTTTGAGACCTTGTTACATTCATTTATTCTTATAGCATTTTATAAAAATAATGCCATCTGAAAATAGAGTATATCTTCCTTTTCAAACTATATGCCTTTTCTTGCCTTATTACACTGGCTAGGACCTCCAGGAAAATGTCATGTAGAAGTGTTAAGAGTAGACATTCTCACCTGGTTTTCGATTTTAGAGGGAAAATAATATTTTGCTATTAAGTATAATATAAGCTGTAGGTTTTTAAGAGATGTTGTGTATCAGGTCGAGGAAGTTTCCTTTCATTACAAGCCTTCTGAGAGTTTTTTTTATCATGAATGGATTTGGAATTTCATCAGTTTATTTTCTGTATGTATTAAGATGGTCATATTATTTTTTTCTTTTCTTCTATTAATATAATGAATTACACCAATTGAATACAGATGTTAAATCAACCACGCGTTCCTTTATATTGCTGGATTCAATTTGAGAATTTTTCTGTCTATATACAAGGGAGATACTGTGATGTTCATCTATAGTTTTTCTTTCTTGTAGTTTCTGGGTAGATTTGGTAATGAAGATAAAACCAACCTTATAAAATGAGTTGGGAAATTTCCCCCACTCTGCTCTTTTCTTGAAAGAGTTTATATAGGATTGGCATTATTTCTTCTTTAAATATCTGGTGTAATTCACCAATGCCGTTTTCTTTGTGGGGAGATTTTTAATACAAATTTGATTTTTTAAATAGATGATTTAGTTTTCCTATTTGTTTTGGAAATATGTGTAAACAGGAATTTTGTCCATTTATCAGAAGTGCTCTCTTTTAATTTTAATAATAGAAAGTTGAGTCTTCTTTTCTTCCTAAACAAGTCCAGCTATGACTTATATACTTTATTGATCTCTTCAAGAAATCACCTTTTGATTTCATTTACTTCATCTACTGCTTTTACATTTTCTATTTTATTGATTTCTACTACCATTATTTCGTTCCTTCTAATTACTTTGGGTTTTAGTTGCTCTTCATTTTTTAGCGTCATAATTGTAAGCTTAGGTAATTGATTTTAAACCTCTTAAAATTTTCTAATATACTTATTTTAATGTATAAGTTTGCTGCTAAGTATTGCTTTAGCTGCCCCCTGACGTTCTCGATATGTTATAATTTCATTTTCATTGACTTCAAAATATTTTCTAATTACCATTTGATGTTGTTTTTTACAGCATGGGTTATTTAGAAATGTATTGCTTAATATCCAACTAGTTAGTAATTTTTGTGAAAACTTTTTTTTTTTTACTGATTTCTAAGAAGATCTATTATTAGAGGAATATACATTTAAGAATTTTATGTCTTGATGAATTGGCCACTTTATTATAAACCATCCTTCTTAATCTCTGATAATATTCCTTAATCTGGAATCTTTGTCAAATATTAACAAAACCACTCCAGCTTTATATGATTAGTGTTAATATAGTATGTCTGTTTCCATCCCCATTTTTCTAGACAGCAGACAGCTGCATTTGTTTTCATGTCTAGTTGGACAACTCTTTTATTGGAGTTTCTAAACAATTTATTTTAACATAGTTTACCAATAAAGTTGGTTTAAATCTCTAATTTGTTTCTTTTATGGTTATCTCATCTCACTGTTGTTACTTGTCTTAGTCTGTTTAAGCTGCTATAACAGAATACCACAGACTGGGTGGCTTTTACACAAAGAAATTTCTCAGGGTTTTGGAGGCTGGGAAGTCCAAGATCAAGGCACAAGAAGATTTGGTGTCTGGTGAGGGCCTGCTTCCTGGTTCATAGCCACTTTTATCTGTGCCCTCACATGGTGGAAGGGAAGAGGGAATCTATCTGGGGTCCTTTTGATAAAGATACTTATCCCATTTATGATGGCTCCACCCTCATGACCTAATCACCTCCCAAAGGCCCCACCTCCAAATATCCTCACATTGGGACTAATTTCTTTTTTCTTTCTCTCTCTCTCTCTTTCTTTCTGATGGATGCTTGCTCTGTTGCTTAGGCTGGAGTGCAGTGATGCAATCTCAGCTCACAGCAACCTCCGCCTACGAGATCCAAGTGATTCTCCTGCCTCAGCCTCCTGAGTACCTAGGATTACAGGCGCCCACTGCTATGCCTGGTTAATTTGTACATTTTTAGTAGAGACAGGGATTTGCCACGTTGGCCACGCTGGTCTCGAACTCCTGGCCTCAAGTGATCCACCTGCCTCAGCCTCCCAAAGTGTTGGAATTACAGGCGTGAGCCATGGCGCCTGGCGGGTTCTAATTTCAACATATGACTTTAGGGGGTGGGGGGACAAATATTTAGTTTGTAGGGCTTTTTTTTTTTTTTTTTTTTTTCCGAGAGGGAGTCTCACTCTGTCATCCAGGCTGGAGTGCAATCGTATGATCTCCTTGCAACCTCTGCGTCCTGGGTGCAAGTAATTCTCCAGTCTCAGCCTCCCAAGTAGCAGATACTACAGGTGCCTGCCATCATGCCCAGCTAATTTTTTTTTTTTTTTTTTAGTAGACATGCGATTTCACCATGTTGGTCAGGCTGGTCTCAAACTCCTGGCCTCAAGTGATCCGCCTACCTTGGCCTCCCAATGTGTTGGGATTACAGGCATGACCCACTGTGCCTGGCCTATAGTATTACTTTTGCCCTCCCTTTAAAACTTCTTTTATTGGATTAATTAGATTTTTTTTTTTGCATTCCATTTTATTTATTCTATTTGCTTCTTAGCTATCTTAAAAATACTTTTTTTAAAAAATCTAGGTCAGCATTTATTTTGACATACATCAAAATTTTATTTTATTACAAATATTTTCAAATATATTCAAAAGTAGAGAGAACAGTATAATTAACCGGATGTACCCATAACAAACTTTCAACAACTATAAACACATGGCCAATCACATTTCATCTAAATTGCCACTTACTCCACCTCTCCTGGGTTACTTTGAAACAAATTTCAGATACCATATTTCATCTGTTACTCTTTCAGTATGTATCTCTGCAAGGACTTAAAAAATATACAACAGTATGATTACTGCACCTGAAAAATTAACAATAATTTCTTAAGAACATTAAACAGCCAATCACTGTTCACACTTACCTGGTTGTCTTTAAATGATTTTTTTTTTTTTTTTCAGTTCATTTGAATCAAGATTCAAATAAGGCCCATTGCTTGCCAACTGTCTGTTTTTATTGGAGTAGTGGGGGTTGAAGAAGCTTCAGGGAGACTTAAAACACTGCTGCAGCCACTACCATCTACAAATCTCAATGTGATTTCCACTTGATTTAAAATTTAAAATAGCAATTAAAAAGATGTAATTGGGAATATTAACTAAACAACCCCTACACAGGCATTTTAAAATTGGAGTTTCCATTTTATGCTGAAGAATGTCATTCTTGGAAACTGTCTGAAATCTACACAGTCACATCTTGGATAACTCCACATTTCGAAAGTTTCAATCTTGGACAATTTCCAGTATGAGTGATTTCCTATATTACTTCATCTATATCGTATTGCCAAATTCTGTAAAGCTATAATCATATCTTTCAAGAGGAGGAAAACTGCTCTGAATATTCTCTTCACTTTTGCCCATATTCTTTTCTTTCTTTGTGATAATTAAGAATTAAATTAATTTAAAATGTGAGGTCTGGGGACAATACTTCAAAACATTAATCAACCATTCTGATGTAGATCGTACTGCTGGAGTTTTAATGTCATTGCTTTACCTCCCTAGGAAATGAGCTACAGATGTAGACAGCAAGTGTAATAGCTTAGGAGGAATAAGCTTATGAAAGACACTTAATGAATTATGTATTCATAATTTCCTCTTTGTACTGTTTTCAAAAACTAGCCTAAACTTTTTCCAAATAGAAAGTCAAGAGAAAACATCTACTCCTTTAAGAACAACACAAGAAGGCTTTAGCTGATCTTTATTGTATCAAATAACACACTGGCTCATTAAAATTAAATCAAAATTCTGATAATGCTAAACACTGTTATAACTGTATACAATTTAACAAAAGTTAACAGATAAAAGTTCTTAAAACTGAAGAATGCTTTGGTAGGAAAAAAAAAGAACTCTTTTATGGTAAAATACTCGCATACTTAAGAACAACAACAACAAAAAAACATTTTAAAGAGAGGAAAAACACAAATTGCTGTCAGTTACTAAATTTGGTTATCTCATACAATTCTGTCTGCTATCCCTGCATGTACAAATCCTATCTATCCTTCAAGGCCTAGCTCAACGCTACTAAGAAAGAAATTTTAAATTTCACATTTGCCAATTAGATATGCATTATCAATCACTTTATCCACTTAGGTAAAGCAGAAAGATATGCTAGATTGTGGAGCTGAGATTTTTAAGTTCGTCTCTAAAAAATTAAATCAAGTTTACTAATTCTTCTCACATTTTTTTTTCATTTGACTTTCTCAGTGATCTTGGATGTAAGCAAGATCTAGTGTTATTACTTTTTTCTATTTTAAAGATCCGTAAACTAAGGATTAGACAAGTAAAATAAATGACCCAAGGCCATCTTCTGGTCAGTTACTGAGTCCAGACACAAATCAAAGTCGCTGGATTCCAGGAAGTGTTCTCTTTATGTTATACCAAAGCTAAGCTGCCCATTGATTTTAGACTTTCTGAAAGAAACTTCCTGAATCCCATATGCCCAAATATGAGTCAAAAATAGAAAAAGAGAAAACAGAATAAAGCAGAGAATATTGTGAGCTGTATTGGATATGGTGATGGTCTGGCCTTTATTGCTAACTACTGTCATTTCTACTCCAAGTTTTTCAAACAGACTTATCTTCTCCACATGATATAAAATCATCTGGAAGAATAAAACGAACAGGTTCTTTGTCAAAACAGCTACAGGACTGGTAGGCTGTAGCAGTCTTTCTTTTCACCTATTACTATCCTTTCACTAATACTCACATGCACTGAGAGATTTCTATGCATCCAGGCATAATGTCTGGCAGCGAGAACAACATTATCCCAACTTTGCCCTTGAGAAGTTTCTGGTTTGGGGAACACGAAGAGGCAAACAGGGATAAAAATAAGCATAATGCAAAATTATTGCTTATAGAAAAAGCACTGGAAAGTAATTCTACTAAAGGGCATGCAGGGAAAAATAGAGCATTTGAAGCAATAGCTGAAAAGTATCTTAGTATATGCTAGCTACAATGACATAATTCCGACATTCCCAGTCTGGAAAAAACAAATGTTGTTTTAGTTGTTAAGCTATAGCACAGTACAATATTCTATAAAAGAGATCCAATTGTCAAATAAATATAACCAAATAAAACTGCAAAAGTAGTGTGTTAATGTTTCAGAGCCAGTGACATTATGAAGTCATAGATTTCTGAAATATTTTCTGTTCTGAGTATACATTTTGTTCAAGAAATTCAATTAGATATTCAAGTCTTATTCAATTAGCTATTCTCTAGACTTAAACAGTGTCCACCAAATCCTAACGGTAACATTTAAATTGATGAGGCACATAATATCCTGGGTTGATAGTGAGCTGAGGTCTGAAACAGTTTCAACTAGAGTTTGCCTATTCCTTTTTCAGTTTTGTGAACTTGGAGTTTGTTTCTGGGTTGGATCTACGCTTGTTATGATTCTCAAATTAGCACATGTACTGATGTGCTACACAAAAAAATAGCACATTTCTTCTACAAGCAAAAATGTTCTTTTCTCACTGATGGGGTGAAGGATGAGATGAGATGAAAGGCTGTAGGCTGGGTTGCCTAGAAAAATCAAGGATAAGTAATACACGAATTATATTAGTAAGCTGGACATGAGTGTATTTGAGGGTATAAAGGAATATTCACTTAATTTTTAAAAATAAAACACTAGGATGAAAAACCAACAAATAAGCCTGTCCTGTCAAGGGTCTCCTTTGGTTACGCTGCAAGAAGCTCTCCTTCATCCTTAGTTCTTGGCGATAAGCTGGTGAAAAGCAATGCGCTACTGAATTCAGAAGAATTCTAAACAATTTAAAGATTTTAAGAGTTTGAAAGCCTTTAATAAAAATGCCTAGAAAAACAGATATTTTTAGCTTTTAACATCCTATATACTGGGTATGCTTCATTATTTTCTTTTATCTTGGGCAAATGTATTATCCTATTGTGGGTTGAGTCATTCCCACTTTCAGGATACCAAGAACCACAAATGCCTTGAGGGAAAAAAAATAGGTAGGTGGTGAGTGACTGTATCCTTCTCTTTTCATAACAGCAGCACACAGAGAACATCTCATTCAACTTTTAAGTTGGAAGATGATAAAAGAAGAGTGAATAGTATTGGGAAAAAGTATACTAATCTCTTTGAACATCTCTCACAGGAGTACTCAACAAATTCATTAGAAAGTCTCTTTTGAAAGACTCAGACTAGCTCATAACCAGTTCCAGGTTGCTCATTTTGGGGTGGTCCATGTGTGTGTGCTAGGATGGGATGCAGGAGGTCATTAGACAAGGTTACACTGCTGTTACAAGTCACAGGCAAATCCACAGAATGATCAGTTCCATTACTGTTTCCATTAGGATGGGGTGTGCTGGCTTCTAGCTGTGGGTCATCTGCTCCACAGATTTGAGCTCTTAGTAACTTACATTGTATCGACTCCTTATTTAGTGCAGAGACATTTTCTTGCCTGAAATGAAACTTCTGCATCACAAAACATCAAACTTTTATAAAGGCCAGCTGAGAAAGGCAACTTATGACCGCTAAGGGGTTTAGTGAAATAAAGATACAGAACCCTTCATCTATATTCACAAAAAAGTTAGTTGTACACAGTAGATCATAAAATTTAACTACTATTTCAGTTAGTAGTCATTTTAGTTTTACATACTTTATATATATTTTAAAATATCTATAGCCAAAGTATGTAGATACCAAACAATCTATGAGAAAAACTCAAAGCTATCAGCCTTATCAGGACTTTGTCAGTGTACCTGGGGCAATTCTGCTTACTTCAAAGACAGTTCCTTGCCCAGCAAAGAGAGATCCACAAATGAGAACACTCACTACAGAGAAGGCTATGTGTTCTTGTTTCCTGAACTGACTTCCAGGATACACATTCTTTGGGCTTGTCTAGGCCTGCCCTGTTTTTCTTCATTCTATTTTGTCAGTTTCTCCTCTGCTTTGTCCTTTCAAGTAGTATCTCTTTATGGTAACACCTTCCAGCTCTTTAACTTCTACAAATGTTTCCTAATCTACCTCCTGCATTCTTGAACAGCCAGACAGCCCCCTTGGGCCACTCCTCTGACTCAAGTGACATCCCCAGGTGTGTGATCCCTCCTCTCAGTCATGCCTAATGTGTTGTGGCTTTCCAGAATCTGCCTCCCTCCTGGATCTGGGCAGACAGAAACAATCACATAAAATTTCTTAGGCTTAATTGCAGTGGCACAAAATACGTTTCCTGGTTTCACTGTCTTGAAAAAGCTATTAAATATGCACAGAGCTCCTAAAAATCATCTGATTCCCCAAGTCATGTACACCTAACACTGAGGAGTTGATTTTTGAAACTTTTCTGTGAAGTCACAGGAAAAAAAAAAAATGAGTTGGGGGGAGGGGGAGAAGACATCAAATATTGATCTGTACCTTCTTAATTTCTATTTAAAGAAGCAAAGTAATAATAATCGAGAATTACTTGCAAAAATGTCCACTGCTACCAAGATATCAGATAGGATCTCTTACGAATCAATGAAGAACTTAAAATAGTATCTGAGTTAGCAGGGAAGATGATGCTCTGAGTAATTACCTTCTTTGTTTAACTCTAACTTTACAAGTAGCTAATTACATAAGTTTATAAGGTCTAATTACATAAGTAGCTTATGTGACATAGCCCAAGGTCAGCATGTATCTCTGCTTTGTAATCACCTTTGAAATTCTGTTTCAAGTGTGTCTAACTGTCCTAGCTGATGTCCCCCAAGTTTTTATAAATACTATGGTTTGGCATTCTATCTTAGGTTACACAGAAAGTTCTTAAAGTTTGTTGAACAATTAAGTAGGCAGAATAAATGTAGATGTTTCATATACCAATAACAACTACAGTTTGAAAGCACAGATGTAGAAAAGTTTCTACATAAAATATTGTTTTAAGTATAAAAATTGAAATGTAAAATATTGACTTAACTCTGATCTGGCCCTTTCCTTCCCTGATTCTCCTGAGCAGAATTCTGATTGCCTGTTTCCTAAGCCAATTAATTAAAAAACAACATAGGTCTGCATAATCAAGTATTTCCCAAAAACTCAATGTTAAACCAAAGATGATTTTCCACTGTCAATTACAGTTTTCAGACAACCACTTGCACCCCACAGAAGGGAAAACAGTATAGTTATATAATCAAGCAGGTTCCTATCTCTGAGGCTTCAGAAGTTTTGATGGTTGAAATGGTTTAGTAAATGGGTATCCATGCATCACACAGGCAGTCTCATTTTTAAGCCTTAAATGAAATTTTCATCAAGAATAATAAAGAATATATGATATATTTTTACGGGCCTAAAAATGTCACAAAATAAATTCATGGTTTACAAGTATTTTTATCATTTGGAGAATTTGTTTTCCTCATTTATGTCACAGAAAGTTAAAGTCAGTCAGTTATAAGACCTTCAGCATTATTTTAAAATATATTAAGGTGTTAATACATAATCTTTAAATATTTACAGTCCATATCTTGTATCTGAAATACTCTATCCCATAGTTTACTATAAACTTTTATTTATCAAACCTTCTATTATTTGATGTTCCTAAAAGCCCAGGGTTGATTTCTAAAAATCACTCCAAATTTGCACATTCTACAATACATTTTTCGTTTACCTTTTCTCTCAAATGTCCATGACGCTAAGCAGTATACACTGTAAATATTTTTCTTTCTCTATGTATTTGTAAAAGGAACATTCATTTCTTTAAAATAATTTTGAAGTATGTTTGTGTAAATGTTACAATCTACCTCTTAGATTATAAATCTTAGGGAGTAATGTCTGAGTCTTTTTAATATGCTTTCAATTAAATGTGCTGGCTTTCTGAATACATCTGAAAGGATAAATGTTCTTTTCAATGCAGAGGAAAATAACAGACATTGCTCTAGCACAGAGTCAAAGCCA
Organism: Papio anubis; assembly: GCF_008728515.1. Lineage (NCBI taxonomy): Eukaryota > Metazoa > Chordata > Mammalia > Primates > Cercopithecidae > Papio > Papio anubis. The sequence continues at coordinate 34,500,244 of NC_044984.1, forward strand.
AAGGAACTATAAAGCACACTTGGGTGTTCACTGTGCAATAATACATTTTTAATAGCATGCAGCACAATGTCAAATTTCAATCCTATAAAATGACCACAGAAAAAACTCTTTCTCTTCCCAGGTATAAATGCCATACCAATGTGAACAGAGTTTAAATTCTGTTATATAATCCAATCTACCAATAATTAAACCTAAGTTTAATATTTATGAGTTTGTCCATGCAGAACAGCTCTAAATCCAATCTTTCCCTATACTCATTTACCAAATAAATGACAACAAAAAGAAAAAAATGTGATTTTTGGAGGGTTCCAGGAAACATGTGTCTCTGAAATGAAAATGAAGTGGGTTAATTCTTGGAACTATTTAAGAATAAAGTTCCTAGATAAAATAAGCCAGCATTCATCCTAACAGAGGACAAGTAAAGTCAGAGTGAAGGGCAGTATAATGGATTTTTCTTAGAAATTCTGAGCACAGAGTTTTGTGTTATCACAGTTTTCAGGTTGCCATTTTGGCACTGTTTTGAAACTGTAGGAATTGTGATTGGTATTGGTTCATGAATGTCTATGCATATTCCAATACTAAAACATGGATTGCTATTGTACAAACTGCACAAGTTGTAAACCCAGATCATATGTAGTGGAAAACTATTTTGTTTATGTTATAAAACTAGCACTGAAACCAAGAGAGTAGGAAGGACCTGGATACCAAATGATGTGTACAGAGGCAGTGGTTCTTTGATTTGAATGGTCAAATTTTATTTCATATATGCTGTCCAGCAAAACACTTCCTGAGATTATCTGGATATCTAATGCTGCTCTTCTTTCTGTACCATAGCAGCATGTATAATCTTCTGCTTAAATTTTTAAATTTATATATATATAAAACAACATTTAAAAATGCAAGCACCATTCTTCTATATCCCTTATATTACTATATTTCCAAATGCCCTGCCCTTTACTTGTTCTTTATAAAATTCTTTACAATTTCTTCTTCCTTCCTATAGCAGAATTTTATCTCTTAAACCTAAAGCCACTTACATTGCCCCTACTTAAAAACCTTAACAACTCTCTACTTCCTATGGCAGTGTTCCCCAAACTCACGACATTTGGCAATCCCTTTCATAATTTTTTACCCTTTCTTTCATTGCCCTGTACTACTATTTGTTTAATAGTTTTCTTTAGAGTTCCTTTTATAACTTAAAAAAAAAAAATTTGTGCCCTTCCACAGTAGAATCCAGCTCATCTTGCTATATCAGTCAGAAGAGAACCAATTATGTCAGAGTAACAGAAGAGGTCAGATTGCAGTGAGATTTACAAACCCCAAGGTTAATGCATTGCTCACACCACAGGTCTGCTTCAGGTCAGTTATGCTTCTGCTCCACATTTTCTTCACCCTGTGACCAAATCTAATGGAACACCTTCTATTTTAGGATATGGCCAACTATACTGAAGAAGGAAAAGAGGACGTGGAAAATCTTTGTTTAAAACTCCATGTCTTAAAGCTTTGGTTCAGAAATGACAGGGATTGGTTCCACTCTAATTTCCTTGGCCAGAACAACTCATGTGGATTAGACTGAATGGGCCAGGGAAATACAATCCTTCCCTTCGGAGTGGCAGCAGATATTTTGAACAATAATACAATCAATCAAAATCACACTTGCCAAGAATAGAAGATGGTTACATAAAAATGGAATGAAAAGAACATTATTAATTTCTAATTAGATAATGTTTCCTGCCCAAGTGTTAAAATCATGCTAGCCAACTGATTTTCTTCTTCACAGACTGAAAATATTTAACTCATTATGTGACAGAATATCCTGTCCATGTCCAGGTATCACATAAAGCCATTCACCTAAAATCACTGGCAATATGATTCCCACACCTATAAAAATGTACCTATAAAAAACAAATTAAAATCTCTAAATAAGGCTCTTTAACAATCTGATCTAAACTCATATTTCCTGTATTGGCGCCAGCCATACATTTTCCTTTCTCTTGTTCTCATTACTTTCTCAACCCCCTTTTTAATAAATTGCAAGCTCCCCAGACTTCATCTCTGCTGTACACCTTCTGATGCTTAATTGCTCCAATGTTTGATGAACCAAGGTTCACCACTGTTATCTTACATTCACCATACACATGGAATTCAAACTTTGGCTTTTATCCTTATAATAAAAATCTTAGTCTTATTTAATATTCTTTAGTGAGAAATAACTCACAGTCTACTTTTCAAAGGAAATATGAAGAAAAATTTTAAAAATGTAAAAGGAACATGGGTTGACTAGAAATAATTAGCTTTTGACTAAAAATGAAAGGTAGTCAAATATACTATGAATATCACTACTTGGATAAAACTGTTTAAAAGTGTTTATTTATTATTACAATTAAATATCAACTAAGAAAGTCAATAAATTAACATGGAGCAGGGAGATAAATTATTCAGAAGCGTTTTGGTCTTTTGATTTGTAGACTGTGCAACATAAATAGTATCAGAGTCTGCAACATAGTCACTAAATCCAAGGGAATCTAAGTTTCTGAACTTGAAAAAGTAATAGCCTAGAGGCATGTGATCTCTGAAATTATTTACAGGTAGATGAAACTTCCAAACACATAACATGCAGCCACAGATACTAAAGAGACTAATGTACCATAATGACTTCTATTTAAGCAGTAACATGAAGAAAAGTAGAATTTTAAAACTCAGATTGATTAAAATATTCTATATTAGATATTATACTTCTCTCTATAAAATTTATGTTGGTAAAAATTAACTTTGAGCTACACTGTTATTAATTTAGGAGCACAGCTGGAGTTTTTCCTATCCCTATGTGACTAGCTGATAAAAATACATCAATCCTGTACATGAGTACCTTAAGATAATGATGTGGTTTGTTAATGATAAAATAAATTTCATTTTCTAAATACAAAAGTGATATCTCTTTTCAAAAAATTTACAGAGGTTACAAAGGAAAATGCTCTGTTTTTGCTATTTGATATAGTTTTGTAATACATTTGGTCTTATGCTATCACCATAGATAAACTGCTTCCCTGGCATATCAGTGAATATTTTCAGGAAATATGCTGAATATTTCTTCTAATAATTTTTAGCCAGGATGACGATGATGATGATGATGATGATGATGATGATGATTATAGATGGAGTCCTGCTATGTTACCCAGGCTAGCTTTAAACTCCTGGGCTCAAGTGATCCTCCTGCCTTAGCCTCTCGGGTAGCTAGGACTACAGGAATGTGCCAACTCACCTAGCTTCTTCCAATAATTTTTAAAAAGTGTTTTTCATAAAGTATGGCTCCAAGCAATATTTTTGCGGTAATATACTGAAGCACATGGTTAAATTTTATTTTTAAACTGTTTTTTAGTGTTTTTATATTAGTACAGGTAAACATTAACGCTTTGTGTTAATGTAAATTGCATTACTTCAATTTTTTCCTTTTATAAGTTTCCTTTCCTGGAAATAAGTATGGATGCAAAAGATGTAACTAAAATGAAGTGACAGGAACATCATATCCTCTCATTTATAACTGTGATAATTTTAAACCCTTATATATTTTTATAATTATTGATTGAATGCTTGATGTATATAAAACACCAAAAGTTTAAAAACAGTGCAGAAGATAGAAATTAGAATTTATAATCTAGAAGCAAATATACATTCAAACACAGATTGCTATCATATAAAAATATAATTATCATACAAATTATACAAGGATCATTCATTATTCAGGGGTTTTGGATGGTCATAGTTAACTGGCTTCCCCAGTGGCAATTTTTCTTCCAATGTGGTCTGATTCACATCAAAGATGAGACTTACACACCGACTGATGTTGAACACCAGCAGTTTATTCTAGCAGTGCTCTTACAAGTTGGATAATGGGAGCAGGTGGGCGGCATGAGCCAGATTCAATCACGGATCAGATGACCGCCCACCCAGGAGGGTTTCCATCTGGAGACTATTCTCAGAGCTTGGGGGATTCTTCCCCTTTCTTACACCTGTGTTCAATCTGAGTCAGTTACCGGGTCTTTCATTCATAAAACGAGGTTAAGCTAGTCTTGTAAGGGTAACTTTGTTCAAAGGTTTGTAAGAATTGCATCTGTACTGAGGTGGATGTGTCTCCTGGAAATCCCCAGGCCAGGTTGCCTCACACTGCTACTGCTAAGTGGCACATAGTGTCAGCCCTGTGAGCTGTTCCAGTAGGACTTAAATGGCTATCATTCATCTTATAGCCAGGAAATGTCTCTTATAGTATGTGACAACCAGGGGAGTGCTAGAGGGCAGCAGGAGATAGAATAAGCATTGTTTTCTGGGGCTTATCACAGAAACTGCAAGGAAAAAGGGACATCTAATCCGAGAAAAAAAAAAAAAAAGATTTCAGGCAGAGATCAAGGAGGGTAAATTCTAGACAGAAGGCACAGTGTGAGAAAAGACGTAGAGACAGGAAATTATAACAGATATTAGGGTAATGACAAGGGGTTTAAACTGACTAGAATCTGTGTGGGAGAGCGGTGAAATGCTGGGAAAACAGACTGGGTGTTACATCAGAGTGCAGCTTTGAGAAAAATATCTCTGCTGAATGAGTACAGAAAACAATGAATTGCCAAATAGGGAATCTATCTAGCTATTTTAGTGTTTCTAATTACAGAGCGAAAGTGCTGTATTATAGGAAACAAATACTGAATCAGCGCATTAAGAAAGTGTCCCTCATTGGCAACACTATTTTAAACAGTCAGGAGGTTTGAAGTTCCAGAATAGAGTATTTATGGTTTTGTATAGATGCAGAGTCAGGAGGTAGGGGGGTGGATAAACAGACACAGATAAATACAGAAAACAAACAAACAAAACAAAACAAACAAAAATTCTAATGCCTGATTTGTCAATAACATACTTTGTTTAACTTAGAAATTGGAAACTACCTGAAACTAAAATGTGTATCTTTCCACTACTCAATTGTTGCTCCCCTAACAGAAGTGAACTTACTGGCCTTTTGACTTTGAGAAAGTCATTCAGAACCTCTAAGTAACACTATTCACATCTGTAAGTAGGGTATAGAAATCACTCGCTTCACAGAGGTTTGGAATTGGTTTTGGAAAGTTACATTTTTTCTTGAAAACTGTCCATTTATCTGTTTTCAAATGCACTGGAGAACACTGTTCATAGTATTCTCTTATGAATTTAAAAATCTTTACTATCCATTGTTATACGTCTTTTTTTTTTTTTCTAAATATTGTTTGTGCCTTCTCTCTCTTCTTGATCAGTATTGCAAGAAGTTTCTACATTTTGTTAGTCTTCTTTAAGAACTTTTATTTCTTGATCCTCTCGAGTATTTCTTTGCTTTGCTTTTCCATCCTCTGCTAACTCTACAGGCTTACTCTATGTTCTACGTCTAACCTCTTATGGATCTGTTTAGTTATTAATTTTAACATCTTGTTTTGCACTGTGATTTCTTCTAAACCTATTCATTAATTTGAAGTTGCTTTTTGGGTGTTTTGTTTATTTTAGTTCCCAAGCTAAACTAGAAGGGGTGATAAATATCTTTCTTTTGTTTTATAGTTTTATTGCATTTTTATTAGAAAACATGTTCTGGATGATACTGATTATTTGGATTTACTTAGAATTTACTGACATATCTATACATTTATATAAGCTTACTGAATTTATTCTTTGTGCATGAACATGGTAAAATTTCATAAGTGTTCCATGGTTTCTGAAAAAGAATGGCATTCTCTACATTATGTTCTACTTGACTCTCCTATCAAGCTTGTAAATTTTCTGAATACTCTAGTCTCTGCTATTTTTTGTCTTTTTGACTTAGTACTTGTCTAATTTTTTCTTTCCTCTATTTCTATATTTCTAACCTTTCTGTGACTGTCTTCTGTGAACAGCATACAACTGTATTAAAAAATTCAATATGAAGATCTTTATCTTTTACAATTGTGTTTAATTGGTTTATTTTTTATTTTTAAAACAGTTACATTTAGATGTAATTTTTCTGAGTTTTTGTTTTTTGCCCCTTCCTCTCTTATTATACTTTGAGTCTCTTATTTCTCCCTCTAACAGTTCATATTTTAAGAGCTTACTCTCATATTTTTAACATCTGTATTTAACAAATTGAAAAACTAATTGTAATCTCAATTTCTTTCTGAAAAAAACCCAAAAAGCAGAAAAATTTAAAATGATCATTAGAAGACTTTTTTCTAAAAGTTATCATACCACATCCTATGTCATTTCTCTAGAATTTCAGCTTCCCAAGTTTTACTTTTTTTTGCAAAAATTGCTGAATTATAACATACATATGTCTCATATAAAAATACACACATATACTGCACCAATCATAAGCATATAACTTTCAGTATAATTGAAAAATATACTTTCCTTTATTGCTTTTAAAGACTCTTTTTTTTTTTTTTTTTTTTTGCAATGCAAGGTTCTTTATGTATTCATTTGTCCATCTGTCACACTTGGTGGCTTCCTTGCCTCCAATAATTGGTGTGGTTTCTATTAGGTTGGTGCAAAAGTTAATTACTTAAAAGTAATGGTAAAACCACAATTAACTTTTGCACCAGCCTAATACTCTCTGACTGTCCTCCTGAATTTACCAAGAGTTGCTTCCCATGGACATCTCATGTACACTGGGTTCTGATAATTTCATGTGGATTCCTAACATGTCTCTATGGATGTCTCCAGTTTAGGACCTACTTTTCATTCAATTTATTTATTTTAGTGTTTATGTTTGTCAACTCATGGTTCCCACTTCACAAAGGCAGTGTGAAATGAGAACACACACTCCCTCATAGCAAAGGCTCTTGGTTTTGCTTTTTCATGTGTGACACTATTTCCATTTGTAGTCCCAAGTGAGCAGCAGAGAAGTAGGTAGCTTTCCAAGCCCAGTCTAGTTAGAATTTTTCTTGTCCCTATTTCAGAACCTGGATAGTGCTTTGTAGCTACAGAGGCAAGGCCTGGAGCTAATCTCCCTCAGCATTAAAAACCCTAACCTTTCACCTGTAAGGCCTATATTCTCTTCTGATATTCCCATGCGGGCTCACCACTCACACTCTGTTGTGGCACTTGGGGATTTCTTTCAAGTTCTGCTGTGCATTAAACTTGAATGTGTGTGGGATGCATGTTGGAGGTATAGGGGCAGGTTAATGGGCAGGAGATTTTCCTGCATCAGCTCAGTCTACTACATTTTCTAAAAGTCTGCTAAATAATTTTTTTTAAGTTTTCATTGAAATTTAACAACAGAGATATAGAAAAGCATACTGATAAATAATCTCATAGTTGATTATACGGACAAATGATTTTCATTATACTGACAATTCAGAGTTAATCAACAGTATAATACCATTTCCGTCATCAATGGTGTTGCCATTCCACCTGGTGTCTTTTCAGGAAACAGCTACAGTTAGAGATTAGGATATATGGCTATGGACTGCCTCAATACTTGACCTTGAAATATTTATAGTATATCTCTAGATGCGAATCCAAGGTAATGGTTGATTTTGCCTTAGAGTTCCATTCCAGGTAATTGTATCAAATCTGTCAACCAAACCACCAACCAACCAACAAAAATATTTACTATTATATATACTGAATATTATTTTACCTACATGTGGAAAATCTATCTGAAGAATTTTTCATGGAGAACACATCCTGTCTTTTTGCTCTTTTCTAGCCAAGACTAAGGATGTAACCAATAGCAGTGGCCCACCGAGAAGGAGCACTGTTGCACAGCACAGGGAGGAGTAAGAAAACATGGGGTTTTTTCTTTCTTTTCCTTGTAAAGAGTTTGCGACTATTGTAAGAATATGCTGTGAACATCATCTTTTAAAGTTATTTTTATTTTTGCTACTTAGTTATTATCTGTGCCTTACTTTTCTCTAATTCATGTGCAGCTACAGGATGATGGTATAAAAATACAAATGAAATGTAAGAGTGAGTTGTTAATCTTTCCGAAATAAAGGAATAAACATTACTACTAAAAAGTTGTATGATTTGTTATTTGCAAAAAAGTCAAAACTCCTGCTTTGAGGCCTCTGACCTCTAACCCTTCTACTGAAGGTAAGAGAAACATCTAATTTTAGTGCCTCCTTACTATTTAGTAGAGAGTTCTAATAAGTTTATTAATTAATTATGTAAAATACAGGAAACTATGTACATTTCTAACAGATTTCATAACATGTTCATAATTCTAGACTAGTAGTAACTTAGTTTTTTTTTTCCCATTGGCAAAAACAACACTCTGAAAGTTTAAAGCTGTGAACAAGTACATCTAGAAATATTTAATCAATTAACTCACTAACTAAGTTTGGCTGATGAAAACTATCCACTGAATATTTTTAAAAGAAACTCTTTTGAGTGTTCATTTAAAATACTAATTGTATTTCTTTTACATATTTCTTTGTAATTAGTATATTTAAAATGTGGTCTGGATCTTTACTCAACTAACATATATAATTTGCTTCTTTGGAGCAGTTCTCTAATGAAATGATTATTACATTATACTTTATCTATAAGCTCCTATGAGACACAATACTTTATTACAGATTTCATTGCCTTTATCAGTACTATGAGTAGACAAGATAAGAGCATATTATTTTATATGAATTTAAAACACAAAAGAGGCTAAAGCCATATCAAATAACATTTGCACATTTTATATGTCTGGATACAAACGTTAGTTCACAAATCTGGAGAATATTTATTTTATATTAATATTTCATTTATGCATCTACTACAAACCAAAAATATTAAGGTTTCTAGCCTCCCAAGCTAGTTACATGCCAATGATTACCAACTTTTATCCTTATTTTGCTTAATTGCACTCAACCCTGGAAAAGGCCTCTAGGAATAAAAAAATAGTTTCATGAAATAATTTAACATGATAGTAATTCTTTTTTTTTTTTTTTTTTTTTTTTTGAGGCAGAGTCTCACTCTGCTGTCCAGGCTGGAGAGCAGTGGTTTGATCTCGGCTCACTGCAACCTCTATCTCCTGGGTTCAAGTGATTCTCCTGCCTTAGCCTCCTGAGCAGCTGGGATTACAGGCATGTGCCACCACTCCCAGCTAATTTTTGTAATTTTGTAGAGACAGGGTTTTACCATGTTGGCCAGAGTGGTCTCAAACTCCTGACCTCAAGTGATCTGCCTGCCTCAGCCTCCCAAAGTGCTGGGATTACACCACGTGCAGTTTAATGTGATAATAATTCATTTTGCGTGATGCACCACGTGCGGCTTAATGTGATAATAATTCATTTTCACTTTACAGTTTTCTTTCATTTAAAAGTTTGGGAGTTTGGAAATACAGTGTAATTAAACAATATGCAGTGGGAGAAATTGCCTTGGCAGTATTTGTGAACACCTGCCTAAAACTAAAGATCCAAACTCCTATACCTTATTAGAGAAATCTGGGTCTCCAAAAGTCTAGGCCTGGGTGCCTTCTACTCTGCGTGGAACACACAATTGCAATGCTTTGCATCCACTATCACCAGTATATGCTGCAAAGTAATGTAATTATGAAGGTCAGTTTAAAAGAACTGCTATAAGTGCAAGCACTCTGAAAACTTAAACATAAGCCTCATTTTGAAATATTATTATACATTCGTATGGTAAAATGAGTGATATACCTGCCCCAGGCTGCCTCATTTGTAGATGCTTTATTAACTGGAACACAGGAGGAGTCAATGACAGTTGATTTGTTCATCTTGTAGCAGAAACCGCAGTCTGGATCCAACATACATTCATTACAGTAACTGAAAAATGAAAAGAGTTACCGTCATGTTGGCAGAGACAACTGGTGCTTACCATATACTGGATTCTATGTGCTTCTCTGCATTTTCCACTCTCTTGTGCAGTCAGCTTGGGGCCTTCGGATTTGTTTTGGCCAAGGAAAGTGACATGTGCCAAGCCAGGTGAGAGCTGGCTGGTCTCTTCGATTTCTCCCTCTTTTGGCCACATCAACTTTGGAAGCCACTTTGAGCTGAAGGAGGCTTGGATCTGAGAGACTGAATGTAGAAGAGTCCCCGTCAATCTGGAGCAAATAAACTTTTGCTTTCCTAAACCAATGAGATTTGTTACCAAGCTGTAGACTGGCTCATTGTGATCCAGCCCTGACTGGTTCCAAGTTGCATCAAAGCATTCATTTCTCTTAATTGTCTACCTCATGGACCATCTATTTTAAAAAATGAAAATAGTTTTTTTCCTAATACATATCCTGAAAAAGAAAATTCAAACAATGAAAAACATGATGTCTAAAGAAAAAAGTTAAACAAAAATACTACTACTCAAATATGGCCATTGTTAATATCTTGGTGAAATCTGTGCTTTCAGCAAAGTTATACTGAGTATCAATTACGGATTATTCTTAATTTAAAAGAAGTAGGTATAGGAACAAAGGCTAACCATCCCCTAATCACATCTGCTAATTGGATCACAAAGTCATAATCAGTTACTAACTGCTCATTTGGCAGCAGTATTCTAACTGCAGAAAAAAATTTAAAGAAGCAAAATCCTTTAGAGGGCAGGGTTTGCCAACTAAAGCCTACATCATGCTTATAGAATGAGTTTTCTCCCTGTCACAGTCATTTGCCAGACAATTCTGGAGCACTTTACAGATGGCAAGCACGTGCAAGGTATCAGAGATACTAAAGATGAACAAGCCCAAATCCCTGCTCCTTGGTAGATAAAAGGGAAGAATGAGAAACAGACGAACAATGACAATGTAATGGAAACTGGGTATGAGCTACCTGGAACAGGGGCCGATTCATTTTAACGACGAGAGCTGGGAACCATTTTAAATATGACATTGGAACCAAATCATAAAAGAAATTTACCAGGCAAAGAGGTAGAACAAAGGGCATTTCAGGGAACTGCTTTTGTTGTCATTAAAGATCAGTCAGCACAGATTTATTAAATATTTTCTGTTTACAAGTCATGATACTATGGGCTGTGAAAGGAGAAATAGGTCATCTGAAAAAGACATCCAAGGGACATACAAGTTGTCTGAAAAGGATATGAAAGAATATTTCTTAATGTTCAAAATCAAAATACTTTTTTGATTCAGTTAACTAAATATGAAAACACTGGTGATAGGGTTTTTACGTTTGTCCCTTCCAAATCTCATCTTGAATTGTAATCCCCAAAGTTAGAGGTAGGGCTTGGTGGGAGGTATTGAATCATGGGGGGAAGATCCCTCTTGAATGGTTTAGTGCCACCCCCTTGTTGCTGAGTGAGTTCTCACTCAGTTCACATGAGATCTGGTTGTTAAAAAGAGTCTGGAACCTCCTTCTTCTCTCTCTTGCTCCCCCTTTCACTATGTGAGGTGCCTGTTCCCCCTTAGCTTTCTACCATAAGCTTCCTGAGGCCCTCACCAGAAGCAGATGTCAGCACCATGCTTCCTGTGCAGCCTGCAGAACCGTGAGCCAATTAAACCTCTTTTCTTTATAAATTACCCAGTCTCAGGTATTCCTTTATAACAACAGAAACAGACTAACACAACTGGCATGGTTTAAAAATTAGATTTGTTATCATTTCAGCCTTCTCCCTCCTGTGAACTCTTCCTGAGCTAGGCAGTCACCCATATTTTTGAATGAGACTTCAGCCCTAGACAAAAAGCAAAGGAAAGGCCATTCAAATGTACTGAGAGGTGATTCAGCAATGTAAATATAAAATTTTCTACACCTGTGATAAGCACACTAAACTAGACAACTGAAGGCTTTAGAAGTAAGGACACTGAGTGTCTGTCTTTGAGAACCAGACTAGGCTAATTTGGAAAGGGAGATAATTTCTACTAGTATTTTGTGTATTCTGTCCATATGAGGTTAAATTTAACAATACTAATTGTTCCAATGGTCTTAAGTTATACCCATTTGGGAAAGGTCAACTCACTAATTTGCAGAGAAATTGTTCTCAATTTTATTTATCTGAAAATATGTAGTCCCTATAAAAGTCCAAAATGCATAATGATAAAGGCTAATAATTACTGAGAACTTACTGTGTGTGCATTTCAGACATATGAAATGTCATCCATAACAAGTAACTTCCTCAATCACTTATCCAAGCATGACCCCAACTTCTCACTTTTCCTGCTTACTTATTAAATGATCTTCCTGTGACCTACTATGTGCCAAGTACTATTCTAGGTGCTGGGACATGTAAGTGAACAAAACACAGTTGCTGCCCTCGTGAAGCTGATTTGGGTATTAGACCTCCTGATGACCACCAGTTAACCGACCCCTCTACTTGCTCTCTATTATCAGTTTTCTCCTTTCTTTAGATTACTGACAACTTCCCATCATTTCAATATCCCAAATTTTCCTTCTCTTCTATCATTCCATTATACCCATCTGGCAAAAATCCTAGCCCTCTATGAATGCAAACATTTGCCTTTTCTGTGACTTCACCCACACAGCCAAATGTAGCTGAAGGAGTCACACTATAGAGCAGATGAGTAGCTCTTCTATAATTCATGATCACCAGCCTCAAATGGATTCTCAACAATCCTGATCTAGATGGCTTTAGTCAATATATACATCTTAAAGTTTCTTAGCCCCCTGATTTCTAAGCCTTTACTTCTGCTTACATTTATCCACATCCTGGAAATTATTATCATCTATGACTGGTGTCAGCAAACTACCACTGTTGAGAAAATCTGGCCTACCACCACCTCATAGAGACCTTCAACATTCGTTCCCCACCAATCTCTCACTCGCTCCATGGCTCTGCTTCCCTCTCTATGAAACCTTCATGTGAATCCCTCTAACCACTCTCACCAGATCCTCAATGTCTTCATATTTAGGTTCCTCTATTACAGCCACCCTGCAGAACTTCATGTTTGTCTCTTTCTGAACACTTTTCAACCTCTAGACTATTCTGTTCTGGCACAGAAATAACACAACCAGGCATATTGATACAAATACACATTACAAGTTTTCAACCTTGGCTGGATACTCACTGTTGCCAGGAAATTTTCCTGTCCCTAATAATAGATAGATTTCCCAAGCACCCACAATTCTCTTCAAATCCCAATCCTTATTCCTCCACAAATTTCTTAGAAGATGGCCTTGTCTTTGTTGGGGCTCAGAACATGCTACTCCATAATACTGCACCTTGGAGCTCACACCCTAATCTTTTCCCCACCTTTGCCTCTGAAGCACGGTCATAAAAAAAAGGAAAAAAAAAAATCTCTTACCTACATCCTCAGAAAGTAGGTCATAAGACCCTCAGTCTATAGGGTTCCTTCTCTATACCCAGAGGCCAAGAAGAATCTGAACAAACAGGCCTCGCTGAGTTCTTCCCAGGTTATTACTATTAGCTCATACCCTTTGTTCTCCACTCTTATTTCCAACAACTGTTCATAAAAATACACAGGTTTTTTCTGGGTGCAATCTTCATGCCTGAAGGCTGTGTCACATAAAATTTTGGTTAAACACATTTGTTATGCTTTTCTCTTGTTAATCTCTCTTTTCTTACAGTAATGCCCATTATGACTCTTGAGATAGGTCAAAAAAAAGATATTATTTTTTCTACCTTACATCTTCTCAGCAAAAAACTGAAGGGAGTAGGCATGAATTTTCTCACATTTAAACTCAGAAACAAAGATTTCTACATCCACATCTGTCCTCACCTCTCTTCCTCCGGGCTCTGAAAACAAGTGTTCAAAGTCATGGACCAAACTTTTAATTTCATTTCTCTGGCCATAACCAGGACCAACACCAAGCCTTACTAGTTATTTTTTTCCCTTTATCCTTTCCAACCTCTCCCAAAACATACTCCGTAGTGTATGTGCAGGCGTAAAGCCTTTCTTTTATTGAAAAAGCATGAAAAACTATTCCTTCTGCTACTCCATACTGCCCCTCCACACCATTTTGTTCAGGGAAAGGAGGTCAAGTATCAAAAAGTGTTCAATTTCCTTCCCATTCCAAGGAGTGGGGCTCAGTGTGGGAACTGTATTTGTGCTTATCTGGACTAAGCCCTTATATGCCTCCGTCTTCTGGAGGAAAGACAAGATTTCCTACCACTCTTTCATCCTTGACCTGGAATTTTTTTTCATCATATAGACCATTTTATGGTAAAATTTTTCTAAATATTACAAGATTCCCAACTTCAACTTGACATTTAGAAGGTAGCACAAAACTTTAAATGTCCTGGGGAATCTGCTAATTGACCTTTTACAGAGAGCATGTATTATACCGACAGCTTTAACAATGGCATTTTTAAAAAGGAACAACTTCTAGAAGTGGCTATGATATTTTTCACTCAAGATTTGCTCTTTAAGCCTTTCTTGAGTATGGCCTGATGAATTTATGTAAGGTTTTCTAAATATAAAAACTGAAAATTTAAATACATTGGCACAAAGTCAATGCTCATAAGAATATTCTAAGCATAGACTGAAATCTTTTCTTTTTGTCTGTTTTGGTGAAAAGTAGATATTAGGCCTATTTGTCCCCTTTCACAGTGTGACCTGGACTAAGTTCTAAATTCTAGACTTCAAAATTTTCTATCTCAAGAGAAGACATTCTCTAACAATCCACCCAGTTCCAAGACTGTACATGAAAGAAAAAGACAGAAATACCTATGATCTAACCCTAAATTCACACAAACCTTAACAGTGTAAAAATTGATTAGAATGCTGCAACTTCTCACAAGCATTTATTCTTACACACTAATTTCAAGGGCAGAAATTATAGGTGTGCTCTACTTCAGGAAACTTTACATTTATAAGAGAAATGAATATGAAGATATTTACATAAGGACTATGCTTTATAAAAGGAATTGCAGAATGAATTAAATAAAATGGAGTTCTCCTTATTGATATACAGTTTAAATTTCAGGCTAATCCACATTTAGTAAAGCTGATGGAGATGGCCCTCATTGTAACATACAATGCTCTTTACTGACTAGTAAGCAAAATAGATTCTGAGCACCCAAGGGATAAGGCCATGCTTACCAACTCTGTATCTGTAGAACAGCATGCAGCCCGCTGCAGGGTAGATTCCCAATATATATTTATTGAATGAACCAATGCACAACAGCTCTAGAAATCAAAGCATTCTTGTAGGTTCATAAGCTAGTTTGTACTTGGTTTATGGAAAATAATTTTAGGGGGTAGGTGAATTGAGGTAAATATATTAGTCATTTTTAGAATGAAATAAAAAGAAGGCAAAACCAATTGTCAAAGGGTATTTTAAGTTGAGCCTGGTTTTTAAATTGACAAGTGGTGAAAGCCACAAATAATTGATTAACACCCAAAATGGAATTGGTTAGTAATTTTGATAACTCACTTTCAGAAAGCAACAACAGCAGCAAGAGCCAGTTTCCTTGAAGCCCACA
The DNA here is from genome assembly GCF_008728515.1 of Papio anubis. Taxonomy (NCBI): domain Eukaryota; kingdom Metazoa; phylum Chordata; class Mammalia; order Primates; family Cercopithecidae; genus Papio; species Papio anubis. The sequence goes on from NC_044984.1 coordinate 34,515,586, forward strand.
TAGAAAAGCCAAAGAAAGAGAGAGCTCTTTTTGAAATCACAGCCCACAACATTTCATAGTAGAAGGACATTTCAATATTTAGAGAGAATTTGTAGTAAATAAGTGTGCCTGGAATTCAGACTATTTTTCTCAATTGTAGACACCTTTCCCGTGGGGAAATTAGACAATAGCCAATGATGTTCCTCTACTGTGGGATGTGACTGCTGGGGAGCTGAATGCAGACATACTAGAAACTCAAATACAGCAAATTACGGAGTCCAGACAAGTACAGTTAGAACCAAATGGTTCTTTTTTACTGGTTGCAGAGAAGAAATATTTAACTTTCCAATCTCTAGCCTTTCTTTCCAGAAAGGGAGAAAATCTCTGACTTTTGCGAAAGGGGACAAATAAGTATTCATATATTTAGAACAAAACTGGCTCTAAAACCTAAAAATGCTTCCAATTAAAGTAAAAAAGAGCAGGACAAAAGGCTGCTTAGTGTCTTAAGGAAGAGAAAGGATGGCCTATTTTCATTCAATCAATCGTTTATATGTTTCACGTGGCACCCAGGGTCTTAGCCAAATGTGCTCTCTGCTCAGAAAATCTTTTAAAAATTGATTTGAGTTAATTTAGAACATTTTTAGTTTCTACTCCGTGAAGTTGGGTGTGAACTCAGCCCTCTGGAAAACGGTCCATTTGTTTTTAAGTATGTCTCATTAAACTCAACGAGCTGGAGCATCAAGAACAGTGTTTGATCTTAAAATGCCTGTCTCTAGAATGCCCTAAATTTCAGAAAATCAGTGGTGGCAAACACAGGTGTAGGAATGATCCGTGGCCACAGGTCCAGTTTCATTTTCTGCAGGTAATTGTGCTCACTCACTCCTTCTTTATGCATGACTTAACACCCTATTTTGTGCAATAATGTCACTCTCTTTCCCCTAACAGCATTCCCAATCTTCCATGCTTTACTATCCCCTTCCTCACTGCTCTCAGCAGCTTCAGCAGGTAACTTGGAATCTGGTTTACCAGAGAACACTGCCACTATTAGTGGGACGGGGACTCCATGCCTTGCTTGGAGCCTTGTGAAGGACAGATTCCTATATCAGTACTGAAAAACAACTCTGAACACCTGATTTCTTTCCCTGACAGAGAGTGGATGTCGGTTGATTTCCTCTCCCTGTTTAACCATGTAAGTAGGAAACTCATGAGAATAAAAAAATATCTTATATACTTGAGTAAATAGTTAGAAATGAGTTTAAAAGGCTAGGGGCCTACTGGTAATAATTTCATGAAGCAAATCATCCTCTCCACTCCATTAAAGTTGCTCTCCCAGAGATTGCTGGTGGTTGTCTCATGGGTAACTAGGAGCATTTTTCCAACATATAATTACCATTTTGTGATAAGATTTTCTAAAATTTTTCCCTCTTTCCTACAATGTTCCCATCCCTTGTGCCGCGTGACACTATTCTCTTTAGGTTTCTCCCACCTATCAGATGGTGGCATCTTCATCTTTTCTTTCTCCTTTGCTTCTGTTTTGGGCCATCTACTTTCATTACTTTGCTGGGAAATACCAACTTTACATGACCATTGCTATAACCAATACACTGAGCCTCCATGACCTCTTTCTGAACTTTGTTTCTCTTCCCTAAGTACCAGAACTATACTTTCAATTGCCCAATTATCTGGACGTTTTCCAAGTGTCTCAAACTCAACAACCTAAAGCTCAATCTTTGGCTTTCCTGCCAAACCTATTGTTTTTTTCATGTCTCCCAATCTAAAAACCTGAGCATGATCGCAGAACATTCATATTTAAATAGCTACCAGCTCTATCAATTTTATGTCTCAAGCATGTATAGTTCCTGTACTCTCCATTCTTTTTTTTTTTTTTTTTTTTTTTTTTTTAGACAGAGCCTCACACTATCACCCAGGCTGGAGTGCAATGGCGGTGCGATCTTGGCTCACTGCAACCTCCGCCTCCTGGGTTCAAGCGATTCTCCTGTCTTGGCTTCCTGAGTAGTTGGGATAACAGGCACGTGCAACCATGCCTGGCTAATTTTTGTATTATTAGTAGAGTTGGGGTTTCACCATGTTGGCCAGCCACCGTGCCTGGCCTTGTACTTTCCATTCTTATCCCAGCCATCTCTCATTTGAGCTCTTCCAATAGTCTTTTAAAGGGGCCTGCTTCTAGATTCTGTTCACTCCACTCTCTACACTGCCTCAAATCTAACCTGATCAGATTTCTCTGCTTTTTAAATCCTAGAGAGCTTCCCATTGCCTATAGGAGGAAAATGATGCCTTACTATGGCATCAGTTAGCCCCTGCCTATCTTGCCTGTCTCTTCTTGCCATTTTTCCATAGGTGCCGTGGGCGCTAGCCAGTCCAAAGAGACTGCAGGATTTAGAATATGACATGCTCTCATGTTTTTCCTCATACTGTTTTCTCTGGATATTACTTTCTACCTTATCTTTCCTATACTTCCTTTGCTTCAAGACTCATGTTCCTCTATGCAACTTCCTGACCCCAGCAGAATTAGAGGCATCACAATACTGTCAGAGTATCACAAAACGCTCATATTATTATCATGCATTCCATGATTTCTTGACAGGTTCATGCCGTGTTTGCTTTCCCTTACTGCACTGTGACTTTCTCAGGACCATGTACAGCTTTTATTCTTAGCGATTTCCATGTTGCTTGATATATAAGTGCTCAATAAATACCTGCTGAGTAAGTAATGAGATGAATGAATGTCACTAATATTGATAGAAGATTTGGTAGTTCCCTCTCTCTGTAGTTCCATTAGACACCTCATTCTCCATTTCAGTCCATGAAGATAACAAGATTGAAGCTTGAATCACACCATGAATTGTTCCTTACAATTCACGGCTCTCAGACCAAATCCATACATGACCATCTGGAACTCTGTGAAACAGAGTCATATTTCTCACCTCTTCCCCTTACATGTTGAGGCTAAGATTCAACTGACTCCTGAGTTAGATGTAAAAAATTTTATATTAGTGAGGTCTACTGTTTAAAAGCAACCAGGCTCCTGCCCAGATTGAGCATTTGGCTCTGGCACTGTTAAAGGCAGCAATTTAGCCTACTAGTCAGAATGGTTTTTCTTTGCTTTTGCGATTTAACATATATTGGTATTTTAGGCCCGGAGTTCTAGTAACTGATTGTCTAATCCTTTTAATGAATTCTTGGGTTGGTTCTTCCATTTCATCTGAACAAAGTGCAACAATGAACTCTCTAATGGGGAAGGAAGAAGAAGAGAGCTCTATCTACCAAGTCTGTCAACTCCAGTGGGGGTTAAGTGTTTTCCTGTTACACTAAATGAATGTTTGATCAACATAGTTAAACACCTCAATTCTAATTTTGCAGGTGTAAGATGCCATGTATATAAATGTATGTTTATATCTATATACATATACATGTTTATAGGTAAATAAATACGTGCATAAAATATATATACATACATGTATATATAACTTTTTCAGTCTTGATACATTTCAGAGTAAAAATTAGATTTGCATACAATTTGTATGTAATCAACACATACAAATACAATCTAATTAGAGTGCAACATGCTTTTTTCAGAGAAAAAACAGTAATTAATCTTTTCTGGTGACAATATATATTATTCATTATTGAAGAGACAGAAAAGAAATACTAGAAGGAATACTAAGAGACTGAAATTCTTAGGTTTGCAAACAGCCCAAGTAAGTCGACTAGTATTTGAGGCTATGAAGATTTTGCAGGGTGAATTTTATCATGAGCCTTATTGTGGTAATATCACAGACAGTTTACCATGCAAAGAGGCTATATTAAATAATTACATGTTCTCATTTAATTCTTACATTGGCATCATGAGGGAGGCTTTATATTCCCCCTTTTACAGAAAAGCCTCAGATTTAGAGAGGTTAAACTACCTAAGCAACGTCACGTAACTGAAATGTGGTGGAGCTGGGGTTCCAACCTAAGGATGTTGACTTCCAATGTTCCGATTTTTATAAGAAGTTTATTTAGAGGAAAGCAGGCTGAATAACATAAAGAAAATAAGCTAAAACTAAAATCAGAAGACAAGATTAGAAATACAGAAAGTACTTCAACATATATTGTACCATCTGGTCTTTTCCAGTATCCTGGTGAAGTATGGAGCGTTCTTGTTTCACAGATGAGGAAAACAAAGCTTGGAAAGCTAAGAGACTTGCTCATGTCTCTAATAAAGGTTCTCTGACTTCAAATCAGATATTTATTCTACTCAGCCTTAGTTTGTTGAAACGTAAAGTTATGCCATTGAGAAAAATGATCAGCATAGTGACTGACATGTGACACTCTGATAGATTTTGGAAACTTGTATTATCTTGTGAAGATACAGTAGGAGGCAATGGTTATACTCCCCAGTAAAATGGAGGCAGAAAGCACTATGTGGAAAAGTGGTGATCACTCACTACAGCACACATTTTTAAAAATTTTTTACTGAGGTAAAATTCATATAAAATTTACCATTGTAAAGCTTGCAGTTTAGTAAATTTCAATCTATTCGGAGGTCTACAAGCATCACCACTATCCAATTCCAGAACATTTTCATCACTCAAAAATAAATCCTTTACTTCCCAATTCCCACTTTTCATCACCCCCTGGCAACTACGAATCTACTTTTTATCTCTATGGATTTGCTATTCTGGACATTTTATATCAATGTAATTATACAATGTGCTCTGTTGTTTCTGACTTCTTTCACCCAGCATGTTTTCGTGGTTCAGCCATGTTACAGCATTTGTCAGTATTTCATGCCTTTTTACAATTATACAGTAGGATAATTGTATATATCCTACTGTAGGATATATCACACTTCGTATATCTATCTGTCAGTTGATGGGGTATTTGGGTTATTTCTATGTTTTTTCGCTGTTTTATAAAAAAATGTTGCTATGAACATTTGGGTAGAAGATTTTGAGTAGACATGTGCTTTCAATTCTTCTGGGTATATACCCAAGGGTGGAATTGCTGGGTCATATGATAACTATATATATATATGATATTTATATTAATTTTCTGAAAAACTGACAGACTCATTCATGTATACTTTTTGGTACTTGATCTTTGACCAATGATACTGGTACAGAATGAGTCAGGCTTTCCAAGTCAGTGCTAGAAATTGTTAATGGAAGAATTTTTTCATTTTTAAGGGGCATCACCAAAGGAGAAGATGTTTTTGAAGATAAGCCTGTCATTAACACTTACAGTAGTGATCCAGCTAGCAGAATGAAAATTTTTGTTTGTTTGTTTTTGTTTTTCTTTTTTTTTTTGAGACAGAGTCTCACTCTGGTCCCCCAGGCTGGAGTGCAATGGCACGATCTTGGCTCACGGCAACCTCTGCCTCCTGGGTTCAAGCGATTTTCCTGCCTTAGCCTCTTGAGTAGCCGGGATTACAGGTGCCTGCCACCACGCCCGGCTAATTTTTGTATTTGTAGTAGAGACGGGGTTTCACCATGTTGGCCAGGCTGGTCTCGAACTCCTAACCTCAGGTGATCTGCCTGCCTCGGCCTCCCACAGTGCTGGGATTACAGGCTTGAGCCACCGCGCCCGGCCAGAATGAAAATTTTATATGGTCTTTTGCAGAAAGAATAATAGGGAATCTTGGCCCCAAATAAATCAGCAAATAAACTGTGAAAGATATAAATAATGTTCACCAATATCTACTTGTCCTCCATTTCAAGGTAGATAGAGAATTATAATACAATTCCTTATATGACGTTAGGGGTAGCCAAGTGACTAGTTGTGGCCACACGATGAGAGTATGAAATAATAGTTGTAGGCCAAAGCATTTATTGCTAGTGCTCAACTCTCCAGCTCTACGCTTCACCTCTGTGATAAATCTTGAAGCCTTGAAGTGAGAGGTGGCATCCTAGAATGGTGGAGGCTCTATTAGTTTGGGTACCTGAGATATAAGCAGAGTTGTTTGTTGTTTTAAACCACAAAGGTTTTTTTGTTGTTTTTATATTAGTAAGGCCTATCCTATCCTGGCTGCTGTATCAGCTCAACTTATTTCTGTATCATCCTTGTTCTGAGCTATAGTATATGATTACTGGCACATGTCTTAAGTTATCAGTATGCTTCTTTTCCCCCCAAAGCATTGCAAACTGATCATTATATTGGTGACACACTCTACACTCAGGTCACAGAGCTTTACCAAAAAGGACAAATAAAAATAAGGTAAAAACACAGTTTTGCTTGGGGCTCATCATTACTGTCTGAAAATTCTTTTATATAAGCCTTACTTTCTCTCTTCATGACTATATTTGTATAAACATTGATGTGTCCCTAAAAAGCTGTATAACATACATGCCTCCTTCAAATATAGTTAACTAGTCATGTTACCTGATAAGAGGTGCTGATTTCTATATAGTACTTCTAACACTAGCTTTTCTACTTATTGAGAACTTTTAAATATTTCAAGGCATAGGGTAGATAGAGAGTCCTTTAACTTCACAGTTTAGGGTCATAGTAACAGCTATGGAGTCAAACTTTAATATAAGAACTGCACTGAGGTACATATTCTTTGATTAGAATTGTACTATTTTAAAATATAATGATAAAGTTCTTATAGTAAGAGGCTCATAAATATCATTCCATGCCTAGAAGCCATACCCATAAATATTCCCTAATTTTTAGTATAAACTTTTCAGAATTTGAAAAGTTCAAAAGCAACTCAATGTTCTTTTTAGAAAAGAAAGCGTTCGTCTATTTAACACATAAAATATAAATAATGAATGAAGAAAGTGAGGTATCTGTGACTAAAGTGTTTTGTATTTAGTATCCATGAAGATCAAACTCATTTAAACACAACTGGATTTATAGTCATACACTGAGCTTTCAATGCTACTTCAAGCGGACTGAAAGAAGCAAGTGAGATCTCTACTCAATTATTAGTCTGATCCTTTCATGGATTTTGGAAATTATATTCTTCCCTCATTTGACAAATTAAAGTAAAGATAAAGAAATACCTAAAGAAAGAAAAATTTACTCAGTTTCTTAAGCAGTTAATTTTTGCGTGAAATATTATGGGGATTCTGTCTCTAACAGAATATGCTTTAGAAATACTCATTTTTAGATCAATTGAATTTAAGAGACTATGCAGTTTTTAACATGGACTAATGGAAATTCATGACTTTCAAAATCAAAAGGGAAAATTAAAGTGACATACTTGATAGTTAAAAATAATATGTAGGTTATAAATTGAGAAATGATAACTTTCATCCAAAACGAATTACTTTTTACTGTTTGGGGTATCACAACTTGAAATTTGAGTATCTAGTACCCGCATTCTTTGTAATGGACAGTCACGTTGCCTTTAATATATTTTCTTTACGTTGGTATAAAATATAGGTTATTTTAAAGTGAGCACTCTATATTTTTTCTCCATCTGAGGAAATACTTCTTAAAATTGCCTCTCTTTTTGGGACCCATTTGTGCTATTTTGCTTCAGTAACTGATGATTCTGTATCTGTTACCCAAGTGTCTTACTATGCACCAAGAAAGAACCTTGGTAACCAAATCTGTTTTACATTTTTTGTCAAACACTATGACACTTGGCATTAGGCTTATTGTATTATAAGTGCTTCAAACAGAGACAACATAATCAAAGGGAGAAATACATTTTGACTTACACTGCTTTGCTTCTCAGTTCTTGCATAGTTGGTTAGAAGGTTTTCTGATTTTCGTGAAAAACTGTATGTGTGAATGTGGAGGACAAAGTGAGTTTTTATTGAAGGGTGAAAGAAACAGCCCCTGGAGCCCCAGAATGACATTTGGTTGGAAGCTGTGTTGTGTGATATGTGTGATAGAGATGAAATGAGATAGACTGAAGTCATCCCCCTAGATAGCATCATGTCCTCTGATGCCAGCAACTCTGTGTAATCTTTTGCTCTCACAACTAGACCCTATTGCACTGACAAAATTCATAAAATAAAATCAAGGTGAATGAAACCAATAAGAATTAGGGAAGTGGTGTTGGGGTGTGGTAAAATACTAATGTTAGCACACAGTGGTTCTTCTCTTCAAGGAAAATTCAGATTCACATGGATAATTCATCTCCCTAACTAAAGGAGGAGGCTTAGAAGAGAACAGCTTTCAAAATGGTCTTCCTTTTCTCATATGATTGCACAGACATACTCCAATTTGCCTAAAGGATATTAGTTTGTAAGTGCTCATCTGTATTTGCTTCTTGTCTTAAATGACTTTTCTCATGTTCATCTACCTGTGTGACAGAGGTCTTAAAAACAATTACCCAAACAAACAAAACAAAATAAAATCAACAATTCAACTCAGAATATTCAACTATGCTCACATTCAAAACCATATAGATAAGATCATTGTTCTGCTCCTACAAAAAACAAGGTGGTGAATACTTTAAAGTATATCAACATAGGTATTTTATAGGTATTATTCACCTTTCACCATAAGGAATTACTGTCCACTCCCAAAGAATGCATTACACCTTCCCTTGGACAAGAAGAGCTCACACTTTAATTGGTAAATTTCAGAATGAAGAGGGTAGTGGTTAAGGGCTGAATTCTAGAGAAAGATCTTTCTCAGTTAAAGCATGGTTCTGCTGTCTGCTAAGCCATATGATCTAAAATTCACTTAAGTTCTTCATTTTTATTTTTAGACAGCGTCTCACTCTGTCACCCAGGGTGGGGTGCAGTGGTGCAATCTCAGGTCACTTCAACTTCTGCCTTATAGGCTCAAGTGCTCCTCCTGCCTCAGCCTCCTGAGTAGCTGGGTCTACAGGCACATACCAACATGCTTGGCTAATTTTTGTATTTTTGGTAGAGATGGGATTTTGCCACATTGCCCAGGCTGCTCTTGAACTCCTGGGCTCAAGAGATACACTGGCCTTGGCCTCCTAAAATGCTGGGATTACAGGCATGAGTCACAATGCCCAGCCTCACTTAACTTCTTTAAGCCTCAGTGTCACTGGTAAAATGGGGAAAATAATAGCATCTATCTCAGTCTTTCTGAAGGATAAAAGAGAACCCATGCAAAGTTCTTAGTAAAGTGATCCACATAATGGTAACTATATAACAAATGGCAGGTGCTGTGACTATTCTTTTTGAACAGATAAGGAATCACTCATTTGTTCAGATCACTCATTTTGAACAAACACAACAAAAGGCAGCTGTTTCACTGGTTTCAAAGGCCAAGGAAACAGGACAAATGAAAGAGATACTAATGATTCCTTTTATTTTACAAAACCAGAGTTAAATATTTAAGACAACCACATTTCTTGTCACCTGCAAAGTTGACTTTAGACTTCTAATGAGCACAGAGAGAACTAAACACAGAGAGAACTAAACCATGAAAGCAGGTGAATCCCTATTTTGGTCCATTAGTTTGTACTTCCTGCTGTCAAGCAGAATCACTCAAAAATGTCTCAAAAAATTAACATATCCCCTAGCTGTACTGTTGTGGCAAAGATTGCTAGTGGCCTATCCCTATATTCATTCTTTCCCGCCTTCTTTTTAAGAGAAATGTGATTCCTAACTGGGCACATAGTGGCTCCACCTCCCTCCTCCCAACTGCTGGACAAAAGAATACATGTCCCAGTTCACATTACAACTAGATACAGCCAAGGGATTAATTCTGTCCAGTGAGAAGTATTGCATGGGATTTCAGGAAGACTTCAAAGGGAGCTGATTCAGCCGGGAAGAGCTGCTCTTTCTGCATTTGCTTCTGGCTTGCTTCACAGGAATGCTATGCTGGTAGAACTCCTGCAGCCACCCTGACCCATGTGGTGAACTTACGAAAGACATTTGTATGGGTATAGCAAAAGGATAGGAGCCTGGATGCATGATGACATTAGATGTAGCACATTGGTCCCCAACTCCTTACCCTTGAATTTATTTCACATGAGAGAGAGAGAGAAAGACTTCTTCCTTGCTTAAGACATGTTATTTTGGGTTCTTCTGTAATATATAGCCTAACATGATTCCAAGTAGTACAAGTACTTTTTCAAATGCTTAAAAAATATTTTTGCTTATTTTTGAATATATTCTGAAAAAGCAAGTCTACCCAAGTCTCCAACATCTCTCTAAATATATACTTGTGTATGCGTTCAAAATGTAAATAAAAGCCTAAGATATTTCCTACTTCTGATGTGAGGCTATATTTCATGCTTTGTTTCCTTAACAGCTGGCACAAATGCAGTACCTGGTGCATGGTTAGCATTCAATACTGTGTGCCAAATGAAAGAATGAAAAGTGGGAAAGTCAAAGCTCTGAAAATCCTGGAAGACAACCTAGGCAATACCATACTGGATGTAGGAACAGGCAAAGATTTCATGACAAAGATACCAAAACCAATCGCAACAAAAACAAAAATTGACAAGTGGGATCTAATTAAACTTAAAAGCTTCTGCACAGCCAAAGAAACTATCAACAGAGTAAATAGACAACCGATAGAATGTGAAAAAAACACTTACAAACTATGCATCTGACAAAAGTCTAATATCCAGCATTTATAAGGAACTTAGCAAATTTACAAAAGAAAAACAACCCCATTAAAAAGTGGACAAAGGACATGAACAGACACCTCTCAAAAGATGACATACATGCGGCCAAGGAGCGTATGAAAAAAAGTTCTGTATCATTGATCATTAGAGAAATGCAAGTCAAAACCACAATGAGAAACCATCTCACACCAGTCAGAATGGCTATTATCAAGAAGTTAAAAAATAACAGATGCTGGTGATGCTGTGGAGAAAAAAATGCTAATATACTGTTGGTAGGAGTGTAAACTAGTTCACCCATTAGGGAAAGCAATATGGCAATTCCTCAAAAAGCTAAAAGCAGAACTACCATTTGATCCAGCAATCTCATTGCTAGGTATATATGCAGAGGAATGTAAAGCATTCTACCATAAAGACACATGCATGGGAATGTTCATTGTAGCACTATTCACAATAGCAAAGACATGGACTCAACATAAATGCCCATCAATAAAAGACTGGATAAAGAAAATGTGGTACATGTACACCAGGGAATATTATGCATCCATAAAAAAGGACGAGATCACGTCTTTTGCGGGAACATCAGTTGAACTGGAGGCTATCATCCTTAGCAAACCAACACAGGAACAGAAAACCAAATACCACATGTTCTCACTTATAAGTGGGAGCTAAATGATAAGAACTTATGAACACAAAGAAGGAAACAACAAACACTGGGGTCTACTTGAGCAGGGAGGCTGGGAGGAGGAAGAGGAACAAAAAAGATAACTATTGGGTACTGAGCTTAATACCTGGGTGATGAAATAATATGTACAGCAAGCCCCCTGTGACACGTTTATCCACAAAACAAACCTTCACATGTACCAGCAAACCTAAAAAATTCAAAAAAAAATTCAAAAAAAGAAAAACAAGTGGGAAAGAGTCCCTAATAGTATCTGCATATATATGATTGCAAATTGGTAATGCTGATTCTTCCAGTGACTCAATGTGCACTGGTGAATGTGGCATTTAGCGAGCACACTGGTTCCTCCAAGTTACTTGGACAGCATGAAAGGTGACCTAAAAGTCTCAGAGTTAATGCCTCATCCCCGTAATCTCACCCACTGAAGAATGGCTGACCCCGCCTCTTATTTGTGAGATGCAAGCTCAGTAATGTCAAGAATGATGACTTTTCTAGTTTGTCAAGTCTGTTTTGCTTTGTGAGTCTGTTTTTTGAGGTGCTCATGACTGCCTCTATCTTAATTCAGTGCTTCTCTGACTGAGGTGGTAAATTGTTCCTTTGTGACTCTTCCTTATAGGGTAACCGAGCAGTTAAGCTTCTTTTTTTAGTGCTACAATTTCCGTTGCTCCAATTTCTCTCTGACAGAATAATTACCAAGTTTGTCTCTCTTGGAGTCTCATAGATTCATGTTTATTTGAGTTTCATTTATGTGTGTATTTCTTAGCCTTTTCTAGTATTTGTTCAATTTGTTGTTTTTGTCTTTTAAGGCTTTAATCTTCAAGGTCATAAAACTACTACCTTACTTTTTGCATTATATGGCTACTCCCTTCTTTTTTTTCTGGTGAGATTTCAAAGCTCTGTTGTTGTTTTTTAAAATATTCTTTCAGAGTAGTATTGTTTCTTCTGTTTTTGTTATTAGTGTATATAATTTTACTTTAATCCTGTGATTTAAAATCTTTGGATTCTTGTGTCTTTCCTCATTTTTCTTGAAAAGGCAACACCAATTGTAGTTAAGCATGCTCTTGCTTCTGCACACATGCTATCCCTCTTTCTGCAATGTCATGTTCCCTGCTTTGGCCTGCTTGACTCTAACTGAATCCTTTCTGCTCAGCCTTGGGAAGTCTTCCACAATAATACAGGAGTCAGTGGATTTGTCCATAAGTCGCTACTGGAACCAAAAAGGAGTTAGTACTTTAATACATAATTAGATGAGTGACTTTTTAAAAATTATGAGTTTTTCTATTGTATTGATATATTTTTCAACGATCTATGTATTAAGTAAAATAAGGCAGCCTCTGGATATTAAAAAGATAAATATAAAGAAAGTATAGCATTAACTCCTCTTGTAATTGTTCTGCAGTTGAACTGAGCTGTGACACTCATTGTTAGTTTGCATAAGAATAGAAGATCACTTTAGTATACACTGAAATTCCAACTATAACAAGCAATAATACTAACTTAGGATGTTTAGATTTCTGAATTTTATTCTAGTCATATATAGCAAGCCAAAACATACACATTTAAGTAAGTAATGTGAACATGAAAATAAAGTTAACAATAATTATATCTGTGCCAATATTAGTATATGGTAATTGCCAAGAATTTACACATTCATTAATATTTACTTATGTGTTTAGCTATAGCACAACACATAATTGTAAAACATATATGAATAAGGATGATAAAATATTCTTGCCAAATTTGATTACACAGGCCAAGATTTGTTGTTTTAGGAAGTGAATAACTATATTCAATTTCAAATGTTTATTATATCACACTGAATTTTTGTGAAAACATCTATCGCCATAATTACCCATTTTACAATGATAAAAAAGAAATATCAGGAAAAGCTGAATATTTAGGCACCACAAAGTTATTATTGTTATTATTATTATTATTTTTTTGAGATGGAGTCTTGCTCTGTTGCCCAGGTTGGAGTGCAGTGGTGCGATTTCAGCGCACTGCAACCTCCACCTCCTGGGTTCAAGCAATTTTCTTGCCTCAGCCTCCTGAGTAGCTGGGATTACAGGCATGCACCCCCACACTCAGCTAATTTTTGTATTTTTAGTAGAGACGGGGTTTCACTATGTTCGCCAGGCTGGTCTCAAACTCCCGACCTTAGATGATCCACCCTCCTCGCCCTCCTAAAGTGCTGGGATTACAGGCATGAGTCACCGTGTCCAGCCAAAGTTAAATGTTTATAGAAACACTAATCAATTAAAATAAATATTTCATTTGTTTCCAAAATGGACAAATTAGAAAAATGCTACTAAGTTCTCCCTATGAAATAACTTTTCTGTTTATGAAGACTAATGAGAAAGGAGTTATGACATAAAAATCGTATTAGGCTGAAGAAAAATTAAACAAAAGGAAAAATGAGAATTAAAAAATACATTCTGACTCTTAACTGACAATAATTTTATGATATTGATAATTACTAAATATGAGCAGTGCACTTTTTTTAATGTAAAGGTTAGTGATTTTATTAATCTGTAAGCAAGATGGCCCTAATGTACAACACCAGTCCAAAAATGTTTGTTCTAGGCTAAAATTACGAAAGGAGGGACATTATCACCCATGCTAAATGCCAAGGATTAACAGGCTTCTACAGTAACTGTGAATTCAGATGCACATGTAGGAAAACACCAATTATGCTAGATGCATCAAGAGAAAAGCAGGGAATGAAGGATGGATTTGTATTATCAGCTACTTAGTAACATGGAATATTTAAGACATGCTGAGCTTTGAGTCATTGATCACTGCAAATTAAGTACTCCTACACAGTTTAAAAATAAGTTTTCAAAATTTATCTTCCATCTATTTCACTGTGTCAAGAATTTTTAAAAATGAGATTATTTTCCCTTGTGTTAAAATATAGATAATAGGCAATTGTGTGTAAGTATTTCTCTTCTACAAACTGAAACTTCTCTGAGGATGGGAACAATGTCTTATATATCTTTTATACCCTATCATCACAGAACAATGCAATGTTGGAGAATATTATGGAATCATTTTCAGTTGCAGGGGATTTGTGGTTTAGAAAGGACTAAAACACAGGTGTGTGTGTGGCTGGGTAAGGTAAGATGCATACGGTGATTTCTAATGATCTAACACTGCTTGTTATGAGGTTTGTACAAAATAACTGCCATGGCAAATAACAGCATCTTGATCAAACATCCAGTCATATGAATTTGTGTTTTCAAACTGAGTCAATAAGGGAGAAATAAAGATGGACCCGTCTCTGGTATTGTTCTAAGAAATGCTGGTCAGATTTCCCTTTATGGGCCTAAAGTTGTCTAAACATTGCCGCACAAATTATGACTGCAATCAGTTGTAAGACTAAACTCCACGTGTACTTTCTACAGTGTAACAAACGTAAAGTGCTTACAAAATTCCTGTGACAAATCTGTGAAGAAATTACTGGCTTGCTTAGTGTTTTAGCATTGCTGTAGAGAATAAAGAGGACATGTCCACTGAATGTGACTCACAGAAGATAACAGACCTGTGGCTGCCCATTGCTAGTATCAATCATGTTTTCTTCGAAGGTAACAAAAGATTAGAATATGTAGGTGAAGAAGAATAGGATCTGGAGGCAGGGAACCTAAGGCTGATTCATGCTAACTTCCTAGAATTAAATCGAAAGGGAAACTCCAACTTTCCATGCTCAAGTAACAAAAGGATCAGAGGCCACTCCCTTTGTGACCTCCACCCTTTCTGCATTGCAGATGAAAAATAGAAAGTACCTCTGATTGGTCCTCTCCTGAAACCAATCAGATTGGTTGTGACCTAGTCTTCATTTGCATAGGGGTATAACTTTGTAACATCAGCCTCTGATTGGTAACCTTCCGAGACCAATTAGACTGGTTGTGGGCCACTCCTTCATTCACTTAGGGTGTAAACCAAGTAGCCAATGGGAAACCTCTAGAGAGTATTTAAACCCAGAAAATTCTGTAACCAATGCTCTTGAGTCGCTTGCTTGAGACTGCTCCCATTCTGTGGAGTTTACTTTTGTTTCAATAAATCTGTGCTTTTGTTGTTTCATTCCTTCATTGCTTTGTTTGCATGTTTTGTCCAATTCTTTGTTCAAAACGCCAAGAACCTGGACAACTCATAGTCAAGACCCTCCACCAGTAACAAAGCCATTGTCTAGTTATGCTCACAAAGAATGGTGTTGACTTACAATCAACTACCTCTGTGTCTTCTCTGCTCCCTGGGTGGGGTTCAGGGCTTGATATCCTTTGAGGAAAATAAAGGCATCTCACCTTACCAGCAGAAGGCTGAACCAGTGTGGGTGATCTCAGTGCTGTCTGGCATGACTTTGGAAAGAAAAGAGTGGTTATGATATACTATCTCTATGACAGATTTCTCAGGGTCCCCAAAATTCTAACATTACTTTAAAAAAAAATCAAAAATAAGCCTGGGAGAATAAAAGGGAGTTGCTTCTAATTGCGACAAGGTCTTAAAACAGGGATTTGGAAACCTAGTCCTCTCACTTCTAAGCTGGGCAACATTTTTTTTTCTTTTCTTTTCTTTTCGTAAATAATTTTCCTAGAAATCTGTAAAAGCTTTAGTCAGACTGCTACAGCATGGTGTTTAATCAAGGTATCTCCCACTTTGCCAGTATCTGAGTTGCTGAGAAGGTGAAGTGATCAGAAGTAAATATAAAGAACATAGTCTCATAATCTGTATCTGTTTAGGAATCTGTGCATCAACCCAGAATTTCATTTATGTTACATAAGGAACTTTGGCTACTAAGTATCTCTGAAAGAATTTTATGCTAGTTCAACTAAATGGCATGTGTAGTGGAGGTAGAATTTCATTAGAAATATTCATTTCATTAAAATCTCTAGTTTTAATAGTTTTCATCATTTGGTACTTGATTTTCAGGGCAGTATTGTGTTAAAATAAAATCTGAGTGTTTAAATGCCTAGCCCTTCAAAATGAGGAACTTAAAACCCTTCTCTTTGTTTCTTGGGTAACTGATACTTAGCATCTCTTTAGAATATTCACAGACTTTAAATAGTATCGAAATATGCAAAAAAAGGCCATTAGTTTGACTAAGGGAGGGAGGTGGACAGAACAAAATAGCTCTGCAACATACCAGTTACATCACTCTAGGCAAGTGATATAATCCCTCTGATCCTTAGTTTTCCTATCCATAAAATTGGATAATAATAATAATAATAACAACAACAATATCTTCCTCAGGAAAGTTAAAGGGTAATAGGTAATATTCCAAAAGAATATGGAATAATACTTGAATATGATAAGGGCTTAGTTAACAGAAACTATTATTATTTTAACATAAAAAGTCTGCTTAGAATTATGCCCCCTCCATCCTGCCAGGTATATTGGCTGGGGCCACATAATTGGCACTGAGTATTCATAAAATTGAACTGCCTGCCAAATGCCTTTTCCCTCATACTTTGCCTTTAACGTTTATTTGTAATATTTCCAAAAATAGCTTTGTCTTCATGCTCACCATCATGAGATAATTTCAGACCCTCACTGTCTCTCTCTGGGGCTGCCAGAGTCTTCTCCCTCCAATCTATATCCCAAAATGCACACAGAAAACTCTTTGTAAAGCTCAGCTTTGATCATGGTACCCTCCTTGCCTGATGCTGTTGACTGGCTTCCCTTCCTTACTCAAGCCTTGACCTAGTATCCAAGGCCTTTCCTAGCCCTCTGCCTCATCCTGTGCCTGGTGTCCCTTTTTCCAGCAGTTATCAAGTTTTATAATTTTCTTGAAGGGCAAATCTGTTTTCTGCTTTTGCACAGTTTGCTCTCATGTCTGGGTGGCTTCTCCATTTTCACTGGTCTGAGAAACTCTGACTCACCATTGAAAAATCAGATCAAGCTTCCTCCTCTGTGAGGGGTCCTTAACATGGGGACTGTAAACTTGGATGAAAAGAAAATTACATCTGTATTTCATTAACCTTTTACTGAAATTTAGCATTTCCTTCAATTAGGAATGTAGGCAGTAAACTACTGGCAAAAACAGAAGTCACATATTTTCATATCCCATTAAGGTAGTTGCAGAAATCTCCAAATACCATTTACATTCACTATGGTGTTGAAACTATATTAGATTTGCAGTTAGATTTGTTACTTAATGCGTTAATAAAGAAGTATATACATTACTATAAAACAACTTTATTTTTTAAAGTATTCTGGCAACTATATTTCAATATAATTGATTTGCTTTGTACTTGTATATAACAAGTTTATTTTGTAAAGTATTCTGGCAACTGTATTTCAATATAATTGATTTGCTTTGTACTTTTATCAAATTTATCTTATGCAGTTAAAAACACTATAAAGGGATCCAAAATAATGAGAATTGTAAGGACTCTCATATAGGAAGCCTTCTGTCATGGCCCTGGGGAAGGGAATTATGCCAGGTCCTGCTCTGATACATCTATCAGCCTTTATGACACTGTTTTGCAATTATGTATCTGCATTTTTCTCTCTCATAGCTGTGAGCTCCATGAGGAGGAAGACTGTTTTTTTGTTTTTTAAAATGTCAATACCCCCAGCCTACTGCAACTCTCAAAAATGTTTATAAAAATAATTAATTACAAATGTGCATAAATGTTTTTTCTAAAGTGCTATATTCTTTGATTTGCTAAACTGTATAGAAATTATACAATTGCTGATTTTCAGCAGGTTGTTCGGGATACATTATTTCATTTTTCTAGTCTTCTAATTTATTCAGCATACAACTGGATGTTACAGTTGAAGAGACATATGATCTATTTTTTTGTTATTTATTTATTTACTGATATTTGGAAAACACTATCTTCTTAGCATCACACAACAATCTAAAAGAGTCACTTAGGGATGGTCTAAACACTATGTGACCTGTTTTATGCCCAGAGACCTGCAGGCTTGAACTGCTGGGTCTACTAGCATGCCCATAGAAGGTATTGCTAATCATGCTATAGCCATGACTAGAAGTAAACTTTGAAGAAACAAAGGGTTGGATGCTTCCTAAATCACCAACTCTTTGAAAGCAACAAGGTGTTGCCAAATTTTCCAACACATACCTAAGTTCCAGGATAAAAATTATACTAAAAAACGTCCTTCAGTCAGTACCATCTACCTTCTCTTATCAATAGCAACTTTTCATCCATCTATCCATCCATCCATCCATCCATCCATCCATCCATCCATCCATCCACCCACCCAAACACCCAAACAAAATCATAGTTTTCAAAGTTACTTTCACTGAAGAGATTTTTAAAATCAGGTTTTTAAAATGCTTTTTTATTTTATTTCATTTTTTATTTTTTATTTTTTCATTTTTGAGACAAAGTCTCACTCTATCGCCAGGCTGGAGTGCAGTGGCGTAATCTCGGTTCACTGCAACCTCCGCCTCCTGGGTTCAAGCAATTCTCCTGCCTCAGCCTCCACAGTAGCTGGGACTACAGGCACATGCCATCATGCCCAGCTAATTTTTGTATTTTTAGTAGAGACAGGGTTTCACCGTGTTGGCTAGGATGGTCTCAATCTCTTGACCTCATGATCCGCCCACTTCGGCCTCCCAAAGTGCTAGGATTACAGGTGTGAGCCACTGCGCCCGGCCCCTATGTTTTGTTTTTAAATAAACCACATTTGGTCCATAGGAATAGGTATTTTCCTACTATTTAGACAAGGAACACAAAGCAAGGTAACGTGCTTTTACAACATGATGGGAAATACTCCAACTTAACATACCAGAATGTTTAAAGTGTTAATACCGGAAATGTTTTCATTTGATATAAACTTAATTAAAGAACAGTTAAGTTTTTTAGGGGCATCGTTTCACATTTATATTTTCTGTAAGGTTTTCTTGGTCTTTATTATAAGAAAATACACCAGAGGCTGATTCCAGTCAACTGCTGTCACAGTCCTGGATAGTTTATTTCATTTGTGTATGCAGATGCTATTTTAAGTGGATTTACTGGAAATAGGAATAAAACTCCTAGTTGGTTTCATGTGCTCACTGCACTGAAAGGAGTTCTAGAATGAGAATATAGGTCCTACAGATTATCAGAGATACATGTTTTCCCCCCTTTATCTTGTTCTGTTATTTCAGACCTAAATGGACAACTTTGGAAACACCTTTCTCAGAAGTCTTTTAAGTTCAAGAAGGAATGAAAATTACCTTTCAAATAAGGATATAAATTACAGAAAACATGTGACTGTTGTATTTAATGTCAGAGCAAGGGAAAGAGTCTCCAGATTTATATGCCTAAATTTATGTTTCTAAGTAGACTACAGTGAAGTTTCAGATCCTATATTCCTCATGCCCCAAGTATTTTCCTGTTTCTAAAGCATTTGTTTTCATCTATGATCCAGTTAATCACCCAGCCTTGTCATTCCCCTCCAAAATATCTTGTTTCTCTATATCCACTGCTACCACCAAGGCTGCGTTATTTCTTGCCTAGGCTACTAAGTTCTTTTAACTTTTCTCCCTTCATCACCATTTGTCTTTCTCTAATCAATTTTCCACTTTGCAGACAGACTGATCTTTTAAAAACACAAATCTGATAATGTCATTCTCATTCTACTACCCTGTGAAGGCTTCTCAGTATTCTAAGATGATATCCAAAATTCTCATCTCAGGTGTATAAGGTCCTGATATGTTCTGTCACCGGCTTGCTATCCAGTCTATTTCGGTGCCATTCTCTTGCTTGCTTGTTATGACCCAGTCCTGTTGGTCAATTCTTTGAAGAAGCCATACTCCCTGCTTAGGACGTGTACACATTCCCTGATATTCCCTCTCCCTGAAATGCTTTTCATTCTTCTTTGCACACCTAATCTTGAGTCCTCCTTCTTGTCTTTCTGGCTTCCCAAGAAGCATTTTTGACTATAGGAAAACAAAACAAAAAACCAGGTTTGGGTAGCAAATCTTGCCATGTGGGGGATTTGTAAGTCCGTGGCTAAAAGCCCAGGCATCAAAATTAAAAAGTTATGGTGAACTCAAAGAATATGCCCCATAAATGGCCAACTTCCTCCAAGAAGCTCTTGTATCCTTTCATGACAGGTGGATAGAATCCCCTCCAGGTGTCAAATTTAGCACACTGGGTATTTAAGTGCTAACAAAAAATATGTGCAGTTATTTGGAGATAAGGTCAGAGGATGAGATTTATGTGGACTTTTTTTCCAACTTTCATTTACCTTTTTAATTGACTTATATACATTTATCTTTATCTTAAATGGGTCTGTAGATATTAGTCAATATGTACAACATTGTTTTCTACTGTAGCATTAATAATAGTAACCTCATGGTATATTAGCCTGTGCCACTATGCCAAAAAAATTGAAGCAGATTCATTTTAATGGAAATCAGTAAGCAAAAAAAAAAAAAAAAAAAAATGTTTAATACAAATGGAAAGTTGTTTCAATTCACAGCATAATATTATATTCACTGTCAAGATGCTATGAATTACTGATGCTAAACACACTATCACCAGGATGTCAAATACTGGGAAAAAAAATAGGGACTAATGGGGTTTTAACACATTTCTTTTGTTTTGTTTGTTTGAGATGGAGTCTCATACTATTGCCTGGGCTGGAGTGCAATGGCACGATCTGGGCTCACTGCAACCTCCACCTCCCAGGTTCAAGTGATTCTCTTGCCTCAGCCTCCTGAGTAGCTGGGATTACAGGTGCCTGCCACCACACCTGGCTAATTTTTTTTGTATTTTTAGAAGAGATGGAATTTCAGTATGTTGGCCAGGCTGGTCTCGAACTCCTGAGCTCGTGATCCGCCCACTCTGGCCTCCCAAAGTGCTGGGATTACAGGCGCGAGCCACCGTGCCCGACTGTTTTTACACATTTCTAAGGTTGCATAAAAGTTTTATGATCGAATCTGACAGTCTTACAGTTCCCATGTTAATGACGTCTTTGTTAAATAACACAAGGCTGGCAAAAGGAGAAGAAAAGGCAGTGTAGTGAATACAAAATGAATTTTTATTGGAAATGAACTTTGAAGGGACTAATTTATGAGGGGCATACTGTTTCACAAAGCTAGTGTCACCACCATACAGAGGTCTACAGATGAAGCCACAATTTGTCAATTTGGATTTTGGGGAACTTCATCTGAAGAGGAAAACATAAAACTATCACTATATAGAAAAAGAACAACATTGATCACATTCTTATGCTTGGTTTAACAATGTTCAAGAAGCAAAAGACAAAACAAAACAAAAACAAAAAAGAAAAAAGAAAAGAGAAAGAAAGCTGGCAGTCTTTTTTTTTTGTTTTTTGTTTTTTTCTGGAAAAAAAAAAAAAAAGTGATAGCATTATGGCAGTGGTTCTTAATGGAAGATGTACTGGCATCACCTGGGGAGCATTTCAAAACAACATGCCACTGTCCTGGTGAGTCCGACCTCTGGGAAGGGAAAATAGGTGACTTTAAGTACCTCTGCAGATGACCCTAGGTAAGACTCTTAATTGAGAAGTTTTTGTTTCTTTGTTAAGACAGAGTCTCGTTCTTGTCACCCAGGCTGGAATGCAGTGACACCAAGTCAGCTCACCGCAACCTCTACCTCCTGGGTTCAAGTGATTCTTCTGCCTCAGTTTCCCGAGTAGCTGAGATTACAGGCACCGGCCACCACATCCGGCTAATTTTTTTTTTGTATTTTTATTAGAACTGAGATTTCACCATGTTGGCCGGGCTGGTCTCAAACTGCTGAGCTCAGGTGATACACCTGACTTGGCCTCCCAAAGTGCTGGGATTACAGGTATGAGCCACTGTGTCTGGCCTTAATTGAGAAGTATTAAAAAGAAAAAGTATAATGAACTAGAGGCAAAGTCCCTTTTGTCAATTTCTACTCAAACAGGGTCTAAAATATAGCAAGATCTGTATCAAAGAGGTAATATGCTAGGCATCATTAAATTCCTTAAATTACCTAATTATACAAGTCATCTTAACAGAAAAACCATGTCCTTGATCCAAAGCAAGAAGAGCAAGGTTTGAAAGGAACAGAAAAAGAAGCTGTTGTGTCGTTGGTTTCACATTAACAATAACTCCTAAAGAACTGTGTTAGCTAAAAAAGGAAGTTCTGTATGGGGAAAAGAGAAGCCTAAAGAATAAGTGGTTAGTCTGTGTGCCCTGGGAGAGGAAAGTGACTTATTTGGACCTCAGTAAGGAAACTGAGTAAGATGTAAGTGTAGGTGTAAGATGAAAGGCTTGAATTAGGTTACATTAAAGGCCTTCCAGCATGAATAGTTCGTGATTCTATGCTGTGATTTAAAGCCTGAAGAATGGAGAGATACTGCCCAATTGATTAGTAAATTAGTAGTGGTTTACAAATAGATTATGAATTGCAAAGGTAGCTAGAGTCTTGATAAAGATCTTAGTTGTGAACAAGATGTTGCCCATGTGTACAGATTTAATTATCATGTATGGATAACAATTCTTCATTCTAGAACACTCCTTCAACTGTAGGCCAGTTTTCCCAAATACCTACTCAATATCCCAAATGATGCTGGTTCATGGACACCTAAGATTCTACATGTCCAAAATTGTACCCATGGTCTTATATCATCCAACTGCTTCATCTTATTTTTATGATTTAGTCTACCTTTTTTCTCATGCAAAAATTGGGAATCAACCAAAGACTCCTTCCTCCTATGGCCACAGTTAATCAATTATTTATTTTAAATTTCCTATTGATTTTTCTCTTCTAATATACTGAGAATCTGTCTACCTGCTTATCTCCAATGTCACCACTATAATCCAGGCAACTGTCATCTCTCTCATCGACAACTGTAAAAAACCAGTCTCCCTACATAAACACATGCCCTTGTGGCACCCACACCCACCCAGAGACAGTTTAGAATTCAAAATGTGGTCAAGGCACACCCCTGCTTAAAATTCTTCAATGGATTTATGTTCTTGGACTGAAGATCAAAAACCTCTGAGGTTCTACATGATCTGGCTCTGAACATATCTTAATAGTCTTATCTGATTCTTCTCTG
This sequence comes from Papio anubis, assembly GCF_008728515.1. Classification (NCBI taxonomy): domain Eukaryota; kingdom Metazoa; phylum Chordata; class Mammalia; order Primates; family Cercopithecidae; genus Papio; species Papio anubis. The sequence goes on from NC_044984.1 coordinate 34,538,769, forward strand.
ACCTCTGTAGTCTTCTTCTTTCAGTTCCTTGCACTTGCCAGGTTCCTTCCTGCCTTGCAGGATCTTTGTGCCTGCCATTCTTTCTGTGTGACATACTCCACTCTTCTTTTAAGAGCTCAGTACAAACATCCCATTCTCAAGGTAATCTCTGAGTGCCATCATCCCAACCTCATCTTCTTTTACAGACTTTATTAATTCTAACAATGACTGTAATGTTTATTGAGTGCTTATTATGTGCCAAGCACCATTTAAGGCATTTTCCATATGTTAATTTATCCTTACTATAATCCTATGATAGGTGATCCATAATATATTTAGATGCATGAAGAAAGAGTAAGTGAATAAGATAAAAACCCTAGGGCAAGGTTCCTTGAAATTCTACAACTGTATGCTTTAGGAAATATCTGTCTACTTTTAAATGTTTTATGATAGCGATTTACATATGCTGAGATCACACTATAAATAATAATATGTCAAGTATTAGAGGGAAGTGTACCTAGGAAAGGTTTGATTCCTCAAATCTTGGCTAGCTCTCATGAGAAAATATTTTTAATTGGAAATGAAAGGAACAGAACATTAGCAATTTGAGAGTGTGGAGCTGAAGGTCATATTGGAATTATGTGTGTGGAAAAAAATAAGTATGTGTGTGAACTCTCATAAAGATATATGATTCAGATGATACTCATGCTAGCATTATTTCTTCTAGCTGCAGCTGGGACCCTATGACAGCTTTTATACAGGTGGCCAAATATTTTCTATAGCAACTTGCATCTGTCTTTATCTTTGTACAGACTGTTATATCTATTAAAAGCAGATCTAAAAGGCGTGTTTTTTTAAATTTAATTTTAAGTTCCAGAATACATGTGCAAGATATGCAGGTCTGTTACATAGGTAAACGTGTGCCATAGTGGTTTGCTGCACCTGTCAACCCATCACCTAGGTAGTGAGCCCTGCATGCATTAGCTATTTGTCCAAAAGCTCTCCCTTCCCACCCCCCTGCCTCCTGACAGGCTCCACTGTGTGTAGTTAGTTCCCTTCCCCGTGTCCCTATGTTCTCATTGTTCTGAAAGACATTCTTTAATACATTCAGTCCAGAGAATCAAATCAGGCCTTGGAAAATACATTATCAATCAAAAACTTAAAACATTCTGAAAAGGAGATGTCCTGATTGAAAATTATTTAGGGTTGTCAATCACTTGAATCTCAAGTCATTAGGGAGCAATAACCTACAACATTTTTGCCCTGGTATGCAACCAATATTTATTGACTAAAAATCAAGAAGAATCATTGTTCTTTAACCATTTACTTTCTTAAATCTTCTCTAGTAAGAGTGAACTGCATACTCATCACTGTAGTCTACAGATTTCTACAAGCGGACGTGCTGAGTCAGTGGGCATAGGCACTTAACTTTTATTAGGCAGAACCATATTACTTTCTAAAATGAAGAACAATTTATGCTCCCACTAATAGAATACAATATGATGTTATTAATATATTAAACTACTTCTCCTTTAAAATCTGTTTCATTTGCTAAATGTTCCCATACAGATCACTCCATGGAGAAAGCATACTATCTACATTTACAAAGGGAACTTTACTCATCTTAAGGTATTATGTGATTTTTTTTCCTGTTTGTCTTAAGGAAAGGGGAAATGTATATAGATGCTTTTTATTCTTAATTATTATGTATGCATAATAGTGGTACATATTTATGGGCTACATGTCATATTTTAATACAAGTATACAATGTGTAATGATCAAATCAGGGTAATGGGGATATTCATCACCTCAAGCAATTGTCACTTTTTCGTGTTAGGAACATTCCAATTTTACTCTTTTAGTTATTTGAAATAACAAATACAGTCAATTACTGCTCAGCTGGTACAGTAGAGGATTATAGATAGTTTAAACCATAAAAAACCAGTAAGGGGACTGCAGCCATATATATATATTTATATATATATTTTATTTTTATTACTATTATTATTATACTTTAAGTTCTAGGGTACATGTGCATAATGTGCAGGTTTGTTACATATGTATACTTGTGCCATGTTGCTGTGCTGCACCCATCAACTCGTCAGCACCCATCGACTCGTCATTTACATCAGGTATAACTCCCAATGCAATCCCTCCCCCCTCCCCCCTCCCCATGATAGGCCCCGGTGTGTGATGTTCCCCTTCCCGAGTCCAAGTGATCTCATTGTTCAGTTCCCACCTATGAGTGAGAACATGCGGTGTTTGGTTTTCTGTTCTTGTGATAGTTTGCTAAAAATGATGGTTTCCAGCTGCATCCATGTCCCTACAAAAGACACAAACTCATCCTTATTTTTATGGCTGCATAGTATTCCATGGTGTATATGTGCCACATTTTCTTAATCCAGTCTGTCACTGATGGACATTTGGGTTGATTCCAAGTCTTTGCTATTGTGAAAAGCCAAAATTGACAAATGGGATCTCATTAAACTAAAGAGCTTCTGCACAGCAAAAGAAACTACCATCAGAGTGAACAGGCAACCTACAGAATGGGAGAAAATTTTTGCAATCTACTCATCTGACAAAGGCCTAAATGCAGAACCTACAAAGAACTCAAACAAATTTACAAGAAAAAAACAACCCCATCAAAAAGTGGGCAAAGGATATGAACAGATATTTCTCAAAAGAAGACATTCATGCAGCCAACAGACACACGAAAAAATGCTCATCATCACTGGCCATCAGAGAAATGCAAATCAAAACCACAATGAGATACCATCTCACACCAGTTAGAATGACGATCATTAAAAAGTCAGGAAACAACAGGTGCTGGAGAGGATGTGGAGAAATAGGTACACTTTTACACTGTTGGTGGGACTGTAAACTAGTTCAACCATTATGGAAAACAGTATGGCGATTCCTCAAGGATCTAGAACTAGATGTACCATATGACCCAGCCATCCCATTACTAGGTATATACCCAAAGGATTATAAATCATGCTGCTATAAAGACACATGCAGCCATATTTTACAAAATCACTTGGACTATAAATACATACTGTCAAATTCCCACAAAGCTTAATATGTTATGCATTCAATAAATAATTGTTTTTCATATCCACTGACTCCTGAAGGACATGTAAAATTTGGTTCTATCTTCAAAAATGGCTGCTTATTTTTGTAATAAGAAGAAAGGTAGGCTGTATCACCTCTCTTCATTAAAATTGTATATTGAAATATTAGTCACATGATAATACCTTAGATCACAAGGATTAACAGATTGATGATCATAAACTGCTGTGCAGTGAGATATAGTTGGGCAAGAAATATTTTTATTTAAACTTTAAAGTCAATGGCAGAAAAGCTATTTCATTACGTAAATCATTAAAAACGTATAGACATTCCTTTCCTATATCAGGAGTTCAGAGAACTTTTTCTCATAATTTTTAGATGATTTTCTGACTTTAGTTGACCTGACAGTATATATCAGTCATATTCTGAACAGTACATCTAAATCAGACATTAGATCTGGAGAATATTCTATGATTCTCAAACGACAATAATTTTTAAAATATTTTTTAGAAGTAACTGTGTTAAAAACATATGAGTAAAATATCCATCAAGAAAAAGAAAACTAGAATATGCATTTCTAGCAATTGAGGCAGATGTCCAAATAAAGATCACTACATCCAGAAATAGTCTATGCTAAGGTTAACTTCTACTATGAAGACAGCCTCAAGTCTTCTTAGAATAATAAAAAGATATAAGGTTCCAAGATGGCCAAATAGGAACAGCTCCAGTCTACAGCTCCCAGTGTGAGGGGGGCAGAACACGTGTGATTTCTGCATTTCCAACTGAGGTACCGGGTTCATCTCACAGGGGCTCGTCGGACAGTGGGGGCAAGACAGTGGGTGCAGCCCACCGAGCATGAGCCGAAGCAGGGCGAGACATTGCCTCACCCGGGAAGTGCAAGGCGTCAGGGAATTCCCTTTCCTAGCCAAGGAAAGCTGTGACAGACAGCACCTGGAAAATCGGGTCACTCCCACTCTAATACTGCACTTTTCCAACGCTCTTAGCAAACGCAAACCAGGAGATAATACCCAGTGCCTGGCTCAGAGGGTCCCATGCCCACGGAGCCTCGTTCATTGCTAACACAGCAGTCTGAGATTGAACTGCAAGGTGGCAGCCAGGCTGGGGGAGGGGCGCCCACCATTGCTGAGGCTTGAGAAGGTAAACAAAGCCTCCAGGAAGCTGGAACTGGGTGGAGCCCAAGGCAGCTCAAGGAGGCCTGCCTGCCTCTGTAGACTCCACCTCTGGAGGAAGGGCATAGCCAAAGAAAAGGCAGCAGAAACCTCTGCAGACTTAAATGTCCCTGTCAGATAGCTTTGAAGAGACTAGTGCTTCTCCCGGCATGGAGTTTGAGATCTGAGAACGAACAGACTGCCTCCTCAAGTGGGTCCCTGATCCCCAAGGAGTCTAACTGGGAGGCACCCCCCAGTAGGGGCAGATTGACACCTCACACGGCCAGGTACCCCTCTGAGACAAATCTTCCAAAGGAATGATCAGGCAGCAACATTTGCTGTTCAGCAATATTTGCTGTTTTGCAGCCTCCACTGCTGATACCCAGGCAAACAGGGTCTGGAGTGGACCTCCAGGAAACTCTAACAGACCTGCAACTGAGGGTCCTGACTGTTAGCAGTGAAACTAACAAACAGAAAGGACATCCTCACCAAAACCGAATCTGTACGTCACCATCATCAAAGACCAAAGGTAGATAAAATCACAAAGATGGGTAAAAAACAGAGCAGAAAACCTGAAAATTCTAAAAATCAGAGTGCCTGTCCCCCTCCAAAGGAACACAGCTCCTCGCCAGCAACAAAACAAAGCTGTATGGAGAATGATGTTGACTAGTTGAGAGAAGACTTCAGATGATCAAAGTTCACTGAGCTAAAGGCAGAAGTTCAAACCCATTGCAAAGAGGCTAAAAACCTTGAAAAAAGATTAGACAAATGGCTAACTAGAATAACAAGTGTAGAGAAATCCTTAAATGACCTGATGGAGCAGAAAACCATGGCACGAGAACTACGTGACGAATGCACAAGCATCAGCAGCCGATTCAATCAACTGGAAGAAAGGGTATCAGTGACTGAAGATCAAATGAATAAAATGAAGTGAGAAGTTTAGAGAAAAAAGAGTAAAAAGAAACGAACAAAGCCTCCAAGAAATATGGGACTTTGTGGAAAGACCAAATCTATGTCTGATTGGTGTACCTAGAAGTGATGGGGAGAATGGAACCAAGTAGGAAAACACTCTGAAGGATACTATCCAGGAGAACTTCCCCAATGTAGCAAGGCAGACCAACATTCAAATTCAGGAAATACAGAGAACACCACAAAGATACTCCTCGAGAAGAGCAACTCCAAGACACATAATTGTCAGATTCACCAAAGTTGAAATGAAGGAAAACATGTTAAGGGCAGACAGAGAGAAAGGTCGGGTCACCCACAAAGGGAAGCCCATCAAACTAACAGTGAATCTCTCGGCAGAAACTCAATAAGCCAGAAGAGAGTGGGGGCCAATATTCAACATTCTTAAAGAAAAGAATTTTCAATCCAGAATTTCATATCCAGCCAAACTAAGCTTCATAAGTGAAGGAGAAATAAAATCCTTTACAGACAAGCAAATGCCTGTCCTACAAGAGCTCTTGAAGGAAGCACTAAACATGGAAAGGAACAACCAGTACCAGCCACTGCAAAAACATGCCAAATTGTAAAGACCATCAGTGCTAGGAAGAAAGTGCATTAACTAACGAGCAAAATAACCAGCTAACATCATAATGACAGGATCAAATTCACACGTAACAATATTAACCTTAAATGTAAATGGACTAAATGCTCCAGTTAAAAGACACAGACTGGCAAACTGGATGAAGAGTCAAGACCCATCAGTGTGCAGTATTCAGGAGACCCATCTCACATGCAGAGACACACATAGGCTCAAAATAAAGGGATGAAGGAAGATCTACGAAGCAAATGGAAAACAAAAAAGGCAGGGTTTGCAATCCTAGTCTCTGATAAAACAGACTTTAAACCAACAAAGATCAAAAGAGACAAAGAAGGCCATTACATAATGGTAAGGGATCACTTCAACAAGAAGAGCTAACTATCCTAAATATATATGCATGCAATCAGGAGCACCGAGATTCATAAAGCAAGTCCTTAGAGACCTACAGAGACTTAGACTCCCACACAATAATACTAGGAGACTTTAACACCCCAATGTCAACATTAGACAGATCAACGAGACAGAAAGTTAACAAGGATATCCAGGAATTGAACTCAGCTCTGCAGCAAGAAGACCTAAAAGACATCTACAGAACTCTCCACCCCAAATCAACAGAATATACATTCTTCTCAGCACCACACAGCACTTATTCCAAAATTGACCACATAGTTGGAAGTAAAGCACTCCTCAGCAAATGTACAAGAACAGAAATTAAAACAAACTGTCTCTCAGACCACAGTGCAATCAAACTAGAACTCAGGACTAAGAAAATCAATCAAAACCGCTCAACTATGTGGAAACTGAACAACCTGCTCCTGAATGACTACTGGGAACATAACGAAATGAAGGCAGAAATAAAGATGTTCTTTGAAACCAGTGAGAACAAAGACACAACATACCAGAATCTCTGGGACACATTTAAAGCAGTGTGTAGAGGGAAATTTATAGCACTAAATGCCCACAAGAGAAAGCGGGAAAGATCTAAAATTGACACCCTAACATCACAATTTTTAATTTAACTAGAGAAGCAAGTGCAAACACATTCAAAAGCTAGCAGAAGGCAAGAATTAACTAAGATCAGAGCAGAACTGAAGGAGACAGAGACACAAAAAACCCCTCAAAAATCAATGAATCCAGGAGCTGGTTTTTGGAAAAGAGCAACAAAATTGATAGACCGCTAGCAAGACTAATAAAGAAGAGAGAGAAGAATCAAATAGATGCAATAAAAAATGATAAAGGGGATATCAACCACCGATTCCACAGAAATACAAACTGCCATCAGAGAATACTATAAACACTTCTACGCAAATAAACTAGAAAATCTAGAAGAAATGGATAAATTCCTGGACACACACACCCTCCCAAATCTAAACCAGGAAGAAGTTGAATCCCTGAATAGACAAATAACTGGCTCTGAAAGCGAGGCAATAATTAATAGCCTACCAACTAAAAAAAGTCCAGGACCAGACAGAGTCACAGCTGAATTCTATCAGAGGTACAAGGAGGAGCTGGTACCATTCCTTCTGAAACTATTCTAATCAATAGAAAAAGAGGGAATCCACCCTAACTCATTTTATGGGGCCAACATCACCTGGTACCAAAGGTTGACAGAGATACAACAAAAAAAGAGAATTTTAGACCAATATCCCTGATGAACACTGATGCAAAAATCCTCAATAAAATACTGGCAAACCGAATCCAGCAGCACATCAAAAAGCTTATCCACCATGATCAAGTGGGCTTCATCCCTAGGATGCAAGGCTGGTTCAACATATGCAAATCAATAAACGTAATAAAGCATATAAACAGAACCAAAGACAAAAAGTACATGATTATCTCAATAGATGAAGAAAAGGCCTTTGACAACATTCACAGCCCTTCATGCTAAAAACTCTCAATAAATTAGGTACTGATGGGATGTATCTCAAAATAATAAGAGCTATTTATGAAAAACCCACAGTCAATATTATAATGAATGGGCAAAAGCTGGAAGCACTTCCTTTGAAAACTGGCACAAGACAGGGATGCCCTCTCTCACCACTCCTATTCAACATAGTGTTGGAAGTTCTGGCCAGGGGAATCAGGCAGGAGAAAGAAATAAAGGGTATTCAGTTAGGAAAAGAGGAAATCAAATTGTCCCTGTTTGCAGATGACATGACTGTGTATTTAGAAAACCCCATCATCTCAGCTCCAAATCTCCTTAAGCTGATAAGCAACTTCAGCAAAGTCTCAGGACACAAAATCAATGTTCAAAAATCACAAGCATTCTTATTCACCTGTAACAGCCACACAGAGAGCCAAATCATGAGTGAACTCCCATTCACAACTGCTTCAAAGAGAATAAAATGCCGAGGAATCCAACTTGCAATGGATATGAAGAACCTCTTCAAGGAAAACTACAAACTTCTGCTCAACGAAATAAAAGAGGACACAAACAAATGGAAGAACATCCATGCTCATGGATAGGAAGAATCAATATCGTGAAAATGGCCACACTGCCCAAGGTAATTTATAGATTCAATGCCATCCCCATCAAGCTACCAATGATTTTCTTCACAGAACTGGAAAAAACTGCTTTAAAGTTCATATGGAACCAAAAAAGAGCCCGCATTGCCAAGACAATCCTAAGCCAAAAGAACAAAGCTGGAGGTATCATGCTACCTGACTTCAAACTATACTACAAGGCTACAGTAACCAAAACAGCATGGTACTGGTACCAAAACAGATATAGGCCAATGAAACAGAACAGAGCCCTCAGAAATAATACCACATATCTACAACCATCTGATCTTTGACAAACCGAAGAAAAACAAGAAATGGGGAAAGGATTCCCTATTAATAAATGATGCTGGGAAAACTGGCTAGCCATATGTAGAAAGCTGAAACTGGATACCTTCCTTACACCTTATACTAAAATTAATTCAAGATGGATTAAAGACTTAAATGTTAGACCCAAAACCATAAAACCCCTAGAAGAAAACCTAGGTAATACCATTTAGGAGATAGGCATGGGCAAGGACTTCATGTCTAAAACACCAAAAGCAACGGCAACAAAAGCCAAAATTGACAAATGGGATCTAATTAAATTAAAGACCTTCTGCACAACAACAACAACAACAACAACAAAACTACCATCAGAGTGAACAGGCAACCTACAGAATGGGAGAAAATGTTTGCAATCTACTCATCTGACAAAGGGCTAATATCCAGAATCTACAAAGAACTCAAACAAATTTACAAGAAAAAAACAACCCCATCAAAAAGTGGGTGAAGGATATGAACAGACACTTCTCAAAAGATGACATTTGGGTAGCCAAGAGACACATGAAAAAATGTTCATCATCACTGGCCATCAGAGAAATGAAAATCAAAACCACAATGAGATACCATCTCACACCAGTTAGAATGGCGATCATTAAAAAGTCAGGAAACAACAGGTGCTGGAGAGGATGTGGAGAAATAGGAATGCTTTTATACTGTTGGTGGGACTGTAAACAAGTACAACCATTGTGGAAGACAGTGTGGTGATTCCTCAAGGATCTAGAACTAGAAATACCATTTGACCCAGCCATCCCATTACTAGGTATATACCCAAAGGATTATAAATCACGCTGCTATAAAGACACATGCACACGTATGTTTATTGCAGCACTATTCACAATAGCAAGACTTGGAACCAACCTAAATGTCCATCAATGATAGACTGGATTAAGAAAATGTGGCACATATATACACCATGGAATACTATGCAGCCATAAAAAACGATGAGTTCATGTCTTTTGTTGAGCTGGAAACCATTCTGAGCAAACTGTCTTAAGGACAGAAAACCAAACACTGCATGTTCTCACTCATAGGTGGGAACTGAACAATGAGAACACTTGGACACAGGAAGGGGAACATCACACACTGGGGCCTGTTGTGGGGTTGGGGGGAAGGATAGCATTAGGAGATATACCTAATGTAAATGACAAGTTAATGGGTGCAGCACACCAACATGGCACATGTATACCTACGTAACAAACGTGCACACTGTGCATCTGTACCCTAGAACTGAAAAGTATTAAAAAAAAAAAAAAGAACAATAAAAAGACTATGGAAGTCAGTAAGCCAATAATAAATAAACTTATCAGTAAAATAAAAGATGTGCTGTGGTGCCTATTTTCCAAAGGAACGCAGATCATAATTTGGAACCAATATATCTTACTCACTGTTGTAATGAATAGCCATCATCAATTCAGCTCAGCTGGATGCTCTAAGTGAATACCAAGTGGAGTTTAGTGTATAATGTTTTAATTTCATATAGGATTGTATGAATTAATAAATCATTTACTCATTGATTTGAGACTTGCGTCCATCTATTTCAAGCTAAAGGAATATAAATTTTTTTTAAGGCTAGGTCTTATTCTATCCATATGTTTTAAAGGGATTACTAGACTTTATGGTGGCTAAAATTCAGTTCAAAACTTTGAAGCTCTGCTGCCAAATATATTAATTGATGTGTCCCATCACTCAAACTTTCATTTATGTGTTCTCAGTCCATCTATCTGTTTGTCTGCTTTTAAATCTAATTATCACATAGTGATAGATGTAATGAGGTCTTAGGCCTGCAGCTAGCCATTATAACATTTTGTGTTTTTCCACCATCACTTTTTACTTCCTGATTCTCTGAAAGAGCCTCAGCACTGAGGCAAACCTTTTCTTCTGTTTAAATGAATAAGAGGATATCCATGCAAATCAGTACAAATTGTCAGAATATTCAGAGGGCATGTGCATCTTGTAAAAGTTTAATTACTGATTAAAGTTATTTATTTTGCTTGGAATATAGAGGTCACTGAATAGTATATGATCTAAAATAGCTTTTCTGTATTCCTGCTTAGATTCAGTATCAATCCCTAATTTTAATTTCCATAGAAACATCACCAAGATTGTGTCTAATAACTCACTGTTTCCTTAAATTCTTACACTCACACATCTGCACAAGCTGTTCCTCTTCCTGGGGGCCCCTCTCTACCACCTTTCCCATTTTCTTCCCTTCTTACATAAGACTGGATGCCTAGCAAGCTCCTACTCATCTCTACAACTTTAAAAAAGTTAAAAGCAAGCAAAAAAGTTACCCGAGTCATGTAAGCGAAGAAGAACATAATGAAATCTCACCTGTAGCTTGTGCAAGTGGCGTTCTGACCTGACGGAGTTATTGGCTGAAAAGTGATGCGTGGGGAAACTTGGGCTGATAGCACAAATCCCAAGGCAAGAATAATGAGTGCTACAGTGGTACCTTAAAAGAAAAAAAAAAAATTATATTAGAGAAGAGTTGACAATATTATTTTATTTTATTTTATTTTTATTTTATTTTTTTTTGAGACGGAGTCTCGCTCTGTCGCCCAGGCTGGAGTGCAGTGGCCGGATCTCAGCTCACTGAAAGCTCCGCCTCCCGGGTTCACGCCATTCTCTGGCCTCAGCCTCCCGAGTGGCTGGGACTACAGGCGCCGGCCACCTCGCCCGGCTAGTTTTTTGTATTTCTTAATAGAGACGGGGTTTCACCGTGTTAGCCAGGATGGTCTCGATCTCCTGACCTCGTGATCCGCCCGTCTCGGCCTCCCAAAGTGCTGGGATTACAGGCTTGAGCCACCACGCCCGGCCCAACAATATTATTTTAAAGCAGACTGGGTTTGGTAAAAATAAAACCAAAAAACAAACAAACAAAACCCTCTGAAAAAAAGTACCGTGCTCTATCTTCAATGGATTTAAAAAAAACAATGCTCCCAATGTATAAACAAATTATCAGAACTATTCACTAGCACATTCATGGTGAGACATGATGAGAGTGAAATTCAAAACAAATACATTTGCTAGCCAAACAGTAAATTGGTAATGATTTCTTAAAAGAAACCACACACACCTAGGATTCCTGAAAATCTCAAAATCAATTAATGTGACAACATTATTGAGTGCCTAACATATCAGGAAGTATGAAAGACAATAGATTTCCATCAAGTGTTCCTTTTGATGCCAAGAAAATTCTTCTAATGACATTCAATCATGTAAGACTTAAATTGGTGAACCTTTTTAGTTTAACAAACGAGTTATTTCTAAAGCAGTTGAAAGAGCATGTTTTATTAAAATGGAATAGCATTTTTTGAAGATTTTAAGGTACCAGAAATAATATATCACATGTATTCTTTTTTCTTTCTTGTTGGTATTTGAAAGTGAAATACTTGTTTTGATGCTAACATATAGGAATGGTGATTAAGCATATTACTTAAAAGAATAATTTTTGTGTCCCTGATAGACATCCTAATTGTAAGTAAGGCATTTTTCAAGTTTCTGACTATTGTTTGAGTCACAGACATTGTGAGGATGAACGAAAAGGGTCATGGGAAGAATGGAGAAAGCAAATATGATGGAATACCATGCAGCTGTAAAAAAGAATGAGATCATGTCCTCTGCAGCAACATGGATGGAGCTGGAGGCCATGATCCTTGGCAAACTAACACAGAAATAGAAAACCTAATACTGCATGTTCTCATTTAAAAGTGGGAGCTGCATGATAAAAACACATGGATACAATGAAAGGAACAACAGACACCAGGGGATTACTTGAGGGTAGAGGGTGGGAGAAAGGAGAAGATCAAAAAACAGTTTATTAGGTATTGTGCTTATTTTCTGGGTGACAAAATAATCTGTACACCAGACCTATGAGATATGTGTTTACTTATATAACGAGCCTGCACATGTACCTATGAAATTAAAATAAAAGTTAAAAAAGAGAATATGGCTGTATTAGTGTGTACACCTTATTTGAATGAGAGAAAATAAGTTTAAAACATGGAATTTAGGAGGGCAGTTTAGTCATAGTTAAGGTTTCATTAGTTAAGCTTGGAGGGAATTTAAATTACGAACAAAAATATTATTCAAAATAGATTTTAAAAAGAACATTGAGAAGCACTGTGGAAGTACAAAAGGGTACTATATAATAGTTGAGGTGTTTTTATTTAAGACATAGTAGGTGTGTGAAGCCAGGCATTATGGGTGCAGAGGTGACCTTGGGATCAGATGGCTATAGTTTTTAGCTAGCTTTGCTGTTTAGTGACTCTGGGATCTTGGATAAGGGACACAGCCTTTCCACAATTCAATGTTGTCTTTTGTAAAATAGGGCTTAGTGAAAATACTCACCTTACGGACTTATAGTGAATTTTAAATGTTATAATGTATTTGAAAGATGTTTTAATGCTATGACATATTAGCTATTATGCTATGATTATTATTACAAGCAGCAGCAGCAGCCACAGCAAACCTTCAAAATAACAGAACAAAGTTGAAGGATGGGGAAGATTAAAGAAAGGTCAGAAGTCTATTTCACAAAACCAGGCCAATAATGCAATAAAACTAAAATTACAGTTTGTTTAACTACTGTTGGCTTAAAATTCAAACCAGAAATAGGAATAGTTTGAGCCATTACTTTTCTCAAAAGACCATCAAGCCCCAAATTGAAAAACAGGAAAGAGATGTAATAGGTCTGTTATGAAGATCATACCTCTCTCCTCAAACAAAACAACCCAACCATGAGATTTACTGTTAGTCTGTCCATCAAAAATTCTGAGTCCCTATTTGCCCAAATTACATCCATATCTTATTGCCATGTAACAGGTAAGATTTTTTTTAAATCAGGAAACTTTGATATATTAAGATGTGAAGGAATGATGAGTCTCTTCTTTCATAACACTCATTAAATAACCTATCTCCATGAAAATGATAAACTCTAAGATGATATGCCTAGCGCATACCCAGTAAAGTTCAATTCTAGTGCCTGGCATATAAAGATTGAAATAAATATTGGCTGAATGGATGGACCACCATAGTATACATTTTTGCAATGTTGGCTATTTTTGAAAAAAAAAAAACAAAAAAAAACTGTTAAGACAATCCAATTAAAGTCATGAGGTTAGTATGGTATAACTATCCTAAACGAGGGTTCTGCAATATGGATAATATGACTCTACATCTATCTCTTAACAAGTCCAACCAACCTAAAAATTATGAGAAATAAACTATTGAAATAAACTATTCTGGATATACAAAATTCCTAAATAGGCAAAAGTTAACTCTTCTTATGCCAAATTTATCTTTATTTTGGCCCATTTTGGAGGAAAATATTTTAAAAAGCCAGCATTATACTCTTACTTTTGTTATTACAGATAGTGATGGTTCTGAATCCTGGCTTCCTGTTGGAAGCAAATGCCTGGATGTACCTCAACCTCTGAATCAGTCTCCAGAAGATCAGTACAAAATATCTGAGTTTTAAAGAGTTCCACAAGTGGTTATGATGCCAAGACAGGGCTAAAACCCCTATGACATGATAAGCTCCTTACAACAAGGAAATGGTATCTTAAATGACTTTATTTATAAAATAAATTTTTAAGTAATCACTTAGTCCTATCATCTACTCATATACACTGTTAAAGCATAAAATGATTTGAATTACCTTTTTCCTTATATTTAGTAAGTTACAGATGTTTTATCAATCATTTGTTAGTATTTAAAAACAATCTGGTTATTGTAAAGTTATTCATTATTACAACCTGGATTTGAGTCTAATACAAGAAGGCTTTGGATCAAAGAATTTTATCTGGTGTACTGTGTAGTTTTGGCGTGTTCTTTATGTTTCAAGAGAAGAGTCTGTCTTAACCAAATACAGTGTTAGATTTTGAAATTTTGATATAATATTGAAAATAAAAATATTCTCCACAGGAAGTGAAGAGTGCTGAATAAATAGCATTATTAAAAATATCTGATGTAATAATCAGTACCAGGTACAGTGTTTTGCTTATTGGTAAATACTGAGAGAAACGAAATCATTTCCCTTCCCATGACTCTACTAGATGAGTAGTTCTCACACTTTGTGTGCGTAAGTATCACCTAGGGAACCTGTCTAAAGTGCACATATTTCAAGCCTCATTTTCAGAAATTCTAAGTTAGTAGATCTGGGTTAAGGCCCAATAATCCACGTTTTACAATAAGTACCCTTGGCAATTGTGATGAAGACAGTCTGTGAGTGAAGTTTTCAGAAATATACACTACCAAAACATGAGGGGGAAAAACACAATCTTTCTGGCTTTCTGATTCATTACCAATAAAGCTACAAAAATATAAATATTCCAATATTAAAAGAATCAAGAAGTTGTCACTAAATTTGTAATATTTACCAGAAAAGTCCAGTTCTCTGAACAAGCTTTGAAAATACAAAAAGATGGCTGGGTGCAGTGGCTCACGCCTGTAATCCCAGCACTTTGGGAGGCCGAGGCGGGTGGATCACGAGGTCAGGAGATCAAGACCATCCTGGCTAACACGGTGAAACCCTGTCTCTACTAAAAATACAAAAAATTAGACGGGTGTGGTGGCAGGCGCCTATAGTCCCAGCTACCGGAAGGCTGAGGCAGGAAAATGGTGTGAACCCGGGAGGCGGAGCTTGCCGTGAGCCGAGATCATGCCACTTCACTCCAGTCTGGGCAACAAAGGGAGACTCAGTCCCCCCCCCCCCCCAAAAAAAAAAATACAAAAAGTCCGACCACCAAAAATGTCCTACATTTAAAATTACTTGTGGACTACATATTTTGTATTTCTTTGTATAAAGAGTTCCTTTGCCCAAGCTTACATAGTTTTTATTTGTAGTCATCCTAAAAGAATGAATATCTAACAAAAAACCATCTTGACATAACATTTTTCGCTATTCTTAGTCCAATATAATAAAATAAATGATAATAAAAACACAAAACAGGGAATAATATTGATTCAAAGGTTAAACATTCTAGGCTATAGCCAATTTAAGAAATTTAACATAGAACAGTATGTTAATACTTAGTACCATTAAAATATCAAGTATATACCTACATATAAATGAATAAAACAAAAACACACCGAAATAAAAATACAACTAACATAGAATCAATCAGTATAGGAATGTGAAAGAAAAATCTATTGTGAGTGAGGGTCACACTGGAGTAATACTAATATGTTACAAGGTTGTTAAGTGGTACATCTTCTTCTGAAGGTGTAAAGGTCCATTGGTCATTATCTTCTAGTAGGACCTATTTAATCACTGAAACTCAAGAACCACATGAATGGCACCAATTACTGTGTGTACAGGTAACAGAGGAGACCGGTGAGGCTTGTGACAAGAAACCAGGATTTCTACTTCTCAAACCATTGTAATATCCACTGTATCACTTTAATTGGCCACGTAATAAGGAAATCAAATAGACTGTGTCTCTCAAGCTGGAGAAATCACTGTACAGTGTTTGTAGTGGACAGAACTGAGGCCTTGGTGGGTTTCGGCTGCAAAGAGAACGAGGCAGGAAAGAAAAGTGCCTATAGGTTGCTCATGAGAAGGAGACCCTGAAATCCCTTGGTGCTTCCCAAGGAATTGTCTTAATACTTCTTCTTAACAGTCAGGGATGGGCTCTGGGAATCCTTGGGCAGAAGACTTACACTGAGAGGGGAACACGACATAGGCCAGAAGAGTTCAGGAAGGTTCCTAGACTATGATGATGGAGGCTGCTTTTGCAGTAAGGTTTAAACAACAAAGGCTCACTCTTTGGTAACAATAATGCTGTGACAGCTAAAATGCTCTGAGCCCTTTACTCTCTGTGTCATGTAGTATTTGAAATCCTATACATCTGTAAATGTGTTAAATCCTCATTACATCTCTGTGAAGTAGGGATGATAATTAATCCTCATTCACACATAAGGAAAGAGAACCTTGCCTAAAGTCACGCTATTCAAATCCAAACAGTCTGGGGCTCTACATCGATAAGGGCTCAAAAATCCTACAGAACTGATAAGAAAGCGTTTTACTGGAATACCAAATGAAGGAATACAGGTTGCTAGAAATAATGTTTAGTCAGTTTTCCCCAGATCTCAAAGGCCAAATCCCAAATTGAAGCAGCAATTAAGTTCTATTTAAAAAAACAGACTTCTTGAGGTAGTAATATACTGGAGTTCTATTTAAAAAGAAGGGTGTCATCCATTAAAAATATTTAAAAGCAGCTATTATCTCTTCTTAGCCTTCATCTGAAAATCAAGGGTCAGCAAATCCAATTTCCAGCCCACTGTGGGAATTTATTTTTAATACTTCACTGCCTGATGGTAATCTATCCTTTTGTTGAGAGTTTACTATCCTAACGAGACACCCCGCTTCATTGCTGGATAGCTCTGATTATTGGGAATATTTTTCTTGTATTAAGTAAAAATCTGTGTCCTCATAACATCTACTATCTGCTAAAATAAGATACCTGGTAGGCTTCCGTCTTTAGTCTGTTCTCTAGGCTAAATATCTCTGGTTTCTTCAACAGGTTTATAAACATGGTTTTGAAACCCTTACTTGTCCCTCATTTTTATTCATTTACCTACTGTCTTAGTTCAGTAGGTATCCTGGCTGTAGGCAATCACCTTTGCCCCTTAATCAGACAATCTCTCACCTTTCCCTCAAACACTGATACTGCAGTTCAGCACACATTATTGGATTCAAGGGCTCCCACTGCTTAGGCAAGAAAAGAAGGTGAAAACATTCTACTCTTCCTTCTGGAATGAGGGCCAGGAGAGGGCAAGTATTTCCGATAACTGAGTTTGGAACTTAGAATGTATTTTCTCATCAAATCTGGGATGAGCGCCTGAAACAGTTCTATTAGATCAATGTTTTAGATATAATTTGATTAAAATAGAATTTAGTTAATACTGCCCTGGAAACTATATTTTAATGGAAAAATATATTCTCACTCCAAATAAACTTATAAAGGAGTTATTAGAGTGCAGTTAATTGTACATAGGAATGTACTTGCATATTTGAAAAAAATTAGAAAATTCTATCATGCAACCATGTAAAAACAATGTTAAAGATGTGGGTCTCATTCTATCAATGAAACAGTCCTTGTGTTACAGTGAAATAATAAATAAAATGGGCAGAATTTAAACAGAAAAGATATTTGGGAATTAAAAAAAAAAAAAAAGGTTTTGCTTTATTTCGCTATCAATAAAAATACATTTAACCAACCAGAATTTACCCTGGAACTTAGGCTTGTTTCAAACACAGAAAGAGTCTGTCCCTGCTTTGTGAAGAAATTACATGGTTCTAATACTCTCCTGCTGAAAGATCTTTGAAAAAAAATGCTCCAAATTTAATTCCATTGTATTCCAAATTTAAAAATATATCATATGTTAAAAAGTGAGTTTCTGAATCCAAAGTTTTAGTTTTTCAAGAAAGGATAGAACAGAAAACAATTTTTTTTTCACTTTTATACTTTTGAGTGGAACTCAAATAACAGAAAAATGTTACTCTCAGTAGATCAAAATTATTCTTGCAGTTTGTTTCTACTCACATTCTAGTTTCTAGTCACGTAATGTAAGAGTTGTTAAAAGCTCTTTTTTTTTTTCATTTTTGGTCTGGAAGGACTCTAATTTTCTTGTTGTTTGGCTGAGAAATCAATATTAGAAGTGGTGTAAGTATTGTATTTTTGAAGGTTAAACTTGAAGTTATTAGGAAATAAAGTTTATAATTGAATTCTTCATCCAGGCACCTACCTGCTAAACTACCAAAGGTAAGCTTTCTGCGGCCCACTTTCTCAACAAGCCAGACTCCCGCAAGTGTGAAAATGAAATTTGTGAAGGCTGTAACTGAAGCCAGCCATATTGCAAGTCTATCATCTTCAACACCAGACATCTGCAGAATGGTTGCACTGTAGTACCTGCAAAGCAATGAATAAAACAATTGCTATTGATAGTTACCCAAAGAAACAGGGTTATTCTGATAGAAAATGATGTATTCAACTTAAAAAAATAATACGGATAGCTACGGTAATAACATCAAATTAACATGGGAATTAATGCAAGCTGTTGAAAAGATCACAATATAAAGACTATGTTCAAATAAATTTATTTTGGAGTTTGGATAATCAAGAAAAGGCACCTGAGCAAGTAGAAAAGGTTGAAGACTTCCAAAGTGATGCACATCCCACAAGTAGGGACAATGGCCGCTGGTAGTTTCACTAAAACTATCATAAACTCCAAGTCCATGGAATGAATCAGAAGTCATCATACACTGTGAATTAATGTCCTTAAAAGGCTGCCGTAGGAGAATGTAATATAATGGTAAAAATCTGGGACAAGTGAAGGAACTCCTCAAAAAAGACACAATGAGTAAGACAGTGTCAGAATGTATTTGGCATTGTGTAAAAAGATGAGAAACTGACATGAGGTCCATGAGAATCATTTATGTTTCCTGAAAAAGGGTACTCTGGTGAGCTAACGTCTCTAGTATGATTAGGCTCTATAGACTCATTTCATGCTAAGTGAACTCACTGGAGACTGGCTTTAAAAAGATAATGCCAGTTTGCTGATGCACAATGGAAGATATGTCTGGCACATTTAAGGATGACAGCTTTCTCACAAGACATTTCTTTTCTGGTGGAAACATTAATAGCTAAACCAGCTGATTACTTTAAAGTTAACCTGAAAACAAAGAAAGCAAAGTACTGCTGGTGAGCCACTGATGAAATGTGATAGAATTCAAACCTTAAAGACACATTCTGAACCATGGCTTTGCCCAGTTTTTCAAGCCATTCTAAAACAAGTTAGCTTTACTCAAATCAGACAGTGGTCATCCAAGCAATATGTTAAATCAGGCTGGATATTTCCATAGTTAAAAATCTACAGTTTCTGAATATTTATCAATACCTTCATAATATTTCAAAAATCAAATCTGTTTTTAATATGTTTAAGTCTCATTGATTAACCAATGGCTTCTGTCTATTTTTTAAACTAATGATGATGGTTCTTATGTAAAATTTTAATACCAATATGGACTCATTCATCTTGAAAAAAAGTGTTTTCCTTTTTAAAATTAATAAATCAAACCTATAAATTAACTATGCAGCATGAAGGATGTGTTTTACTGATCACACTAAAAAGCATGCCAACCATTTTAAGACTGAATTCTGACAGCTATTGCAAAAAGAGAAATTCCCAGTGGAATTATTCCCATCATCATGAAAACTGCGAATGTTTTGCAGTCAGAGTGTAAAGTGATGATAAAAATTATGAAAACAATTCATTCCATGTGTGTAGTGTTTTATAGTTTCCAAGTTCTACCATATACATTTTCATAAAGACCTGTATGGCAATGTCAAACCTTACATGTAATCACTAAGAAACTAACATGAATACCAAATCTAAAAAGGCAGAAAATAGAAACATTGAGAGAAAATTCAAACATTTAAAGCCAAAAGAATTTGACATGTGTCATGCTACTAAGTTTCAGAGTCTTCACAATAATTTAAGAATAAAAATAGTTACATTGTGCAAAATAATTCTTCCAAATAGAGGCAGGGGAAAATTAAAACAGAAGCTATTTTGATGCTTTCATTTTTAATAAAATAAAACAATCAAATCACAAGTGTTAAATGAATAGAACAGAGAGTGGTATAAAACAGAATAAGTTGTCTAAATTTTATTTAAAATGAAAAATGTTACATAGCTATACAAAGTATTTTCAGTACTTAAGTTATAGAGTCAGAATGCAACCAAAAACTGACCTGGAATTCAGAAACCTGCATTCCAATAGCACTTCTGTGTCTTCTGGCCAGGTTAGGTAACATAATCACTTGTACACTGAATATTTATTTATTAAGTACCTAGTGTATAAGCTATGTGAATTACTAAGATCCCACAGATATGTTATTGAATCCTGTTGCTGCCCTCAAGAAGTACATAGTTTAATTTAAAAGAATGAAACGGAAAGACAATATTTTAATATCACAACACGTACAATTAATAATGAGGCATAAAGAACAGAGCAAACAATTTATTTGCTGTAGAATATTCCTTGATTTTCCAGGGAATTAATGTTTGAGTTGTGCCTTGTCATAGAGGTTTGCCAGCAGGTCTGACAATGGGGGAGGGCATTAGAGGTCACCGAAATGACATATCTGAAGGACCAAAGTACAAAATGGTACGCTGGGTTCACAGACATAAGTACTTCACCTTGGTTGAACATAGAATGCATACAAATGAGGGGCCGAGCACAGTGGCTCACACCTGTAATCCCAGCACTTTGGGAGGCCAAGGCGGGCAAATGACCTGAGGTCGGGAGTTCAAAGCCAGCCTGGCCAAGATGGTGAAACCCCATCTCTACCAAAAATACAAAAAATTAGCTGGGCATGGTAGCGGGCGCCTATAATCCCAGCTACTCAGGAGCCTGAGGCAGGAGAATTGCTTGAACCTGGGAGGCGGAGGTTGCAGTGAGCCAAGATCGTGCCATTGTACTTCAGCCTGGGCAACAAAAGCAAAACTCCATCTCAAAAAAATTAAAAAATAAAAAAAAGAACACATACAAATGAGAAGTATGATGTAAGGCTATAGCAGAAACTTCTGTTATGGAGGGGACTTGAATGTAAGGACTTTGTATTGTAGGCAATGGGAAATCACAAAGTGGAGTTTAAAGAGAAATAACAGGATTCAATCTGTTCTATGAAGAGATTACTCCGGTGATAGCCAAGTGGGTGGACTGGAGGCCGACTGAACTAAAGGTATATTGTTCTGAAGCCTATTTCAAGTCATTATACTGGCAACAGGCAATTGCAGATTATCTGGATTAATGGAAAACAGTAAGAGGAGGGGCTGAAATTCACTGACAGCCTTGTATCTCCCTCTCAGCAAGAGCTGCAACTTCAGCCCACACTAAATTTTGTCCTTTACAGACTGCCTTGATTTTCATCTTCCTTTCTCTAAAACACTGATAAATATATTAGTTTGTGCTGCAGCCATGACAAATTACCACAAGGTTAGTGACTTTAAAACAAAACACATTTATTATCTCACAGCTCTGTAGGTCAGGAATCTGACAAGTGTCTCACTGGGGGTCAAAAATCACAGGTGTCAGCAGAGCTCTGTTCCTTCCTGGAGGCTCCAGGGAAAAATCATGTCCTTGTCTTTTGCAGCTTTTAGAGGTCTCCTAATTCCCTGGCTGGTGGCCCCCTTCCTCAGTCCTCAAAGCCAACAATGATTTGTCAAGTCCCTCTCATGTTACTTCACTATGACCTTTGCTTTGCCTCCCTTGTGACTAGATTGGCTCCACTCAGAAAATCCAGAATAATCTCTTTAATTAAGATAAACTGATTAGCACATTTAATTCAGTCTGCACCTTAATTTCCTTTTGCCATGTAATGTAACATATTCACAGGCTCTGGGAACTAGGATGTGTATGTATGTCCTTAGGGGGACCATTATTCTGGCTATCACGGTAAACGTACTAATAAGCAGTAAAATAAACAAAAGCCAACAGTTATAATGAGAAGGAAGGAATGAAAGACAAGGACATCTACTTAAAAGGTAATCAGTTCTAGAAAAATCAGGCAATAACTACATTCTCTTTCATAGGGCAGGACATGACATATCTAGGTCAGAGCTATTCACAAACTTAATTTTAAAAGTCAGGTCATGGTCTTATGAAAAGATATATTTAACTTACATTTACAAAGTACATTCCAATGTTTTCATAAATAATGATGTCAGCCAACTATTTAAGTAATGAGCTACCTACCACTGTGTTTACAATCTTCTAAACCTTTATGCAGTAGTTTGCATTTTCAAGGGACTATATTCATTCAAAAGTCGCACAAAGGCATAAGGGAACCTTCTTATGCATAAAAGAACAATATGAACAACTGAAAAAGGCTTTCTTTCCTTTTTAGACTCAAAGCAGGCATACCCTCTCCTTTCAAAGTCATTTTATAATATCTATCAGACAAACTATCATCTTCTTCAAAGATTCCCTGGGCAAACTTTGGTCATCTCACACATACTATCTCTTCCCCAGAGTGAAGTTGTAAGGTTTGCAACTCTCTGTAGACATTTAAGGACAGCCAAGGCCGGAACTCTACATGCATTGGTATCTTAGAGATTATGTGACACTCAGCTTCCAGTCCTAAATTTTAAATCTAACTCACACAAAACAAAAACATATAGGCTTTGGAAATGACAATTTATCCTCATGCTGACTTTTAATTAGCAATAAAAGACTAAACATGAGTACTTCATATGCTTAACAAAATACATCTACTAAGTTCCTATTTGAACAAAGCACTTCCTAGGAATTTCTCAAAAAGCTATCTTTTTCACTATTACTTGCATTATAGAATTAACAGTAAAATAAGTGTCTGCTGGATTTATTGAATTTATCTACTGTAAACTTTTGAGAAGAAATTAAGAATAATTATCCTAAAAAACACCTGATAGACTTACTAAATTAAAAATTAAAGACTGATAAGAGAGAGGTAGAACATGAAGATAATTATATGAAAACCTTGGCTGTATAAACACTACGAGTTAGCTCTAAAATTCCTGGCAGCCAAGGCAAAATAGTAAACATTTTAGAAAATTTTAACTGTTTGACAAAATAAAATGTATCAGCTCATAATAAAGACAAATTTTTGCTGGCATGGGACTATAAAGACATTAATTTAATAAATAAAAGGGATATGGAACATATTCTTCCTGACAAGAGCCAGTCTAAGTAGGACAAATTAACTGTTGACTTACTCAATACTCTTATAGGCCATATTCATATTGTGATATAGGCCAAGTTACATGAGAAAGTATGGAGTAGTAAAGATTTCCATTATCTAAGTTATGTTCTTTAGCTCTTTTAGTTCCTAGTGTTACTTTTTTTTTTTTTTTTTTGGTACAATATGCCAAAGTACATTGACTACAGAGAATTTAAAATGCCATTACATTAAAAGGTTCTTTTAACTAAAAAGAATTATATTTTCCTATTGGGAGACTGTTTATACACTCAAAAACAAGGATAACTGTATTAGTCTGTTCTATGCTGCTATAAAGACATATACTAGACTGGATAATTTATAAATAAAAAGGTTGAATGGACTCAAGAGTTCCACATGGCTGGGGAGGCCCCACAATCATGGTGGAAGGCAAAAGAGGAGCAAAGGTATATCTTACACAAGGGCAGGCAAGACAGAGTGTGCAGGGCAACTACCCTTTACAAAACCATCAGATCTCATAAGACTTACTCCCTGTCACAAGAACAGCATGGGAAAATTCTGCCCCCATGATTCAATTACCTCCCACTGAGTCCTTTCCATGAAATGTGGGGATTACAGGAGCTACAATTCAAGAGGTGATTTGGGTGGGGACACAGCCAAATCGTATCAATAACTCTCACAAGGGCATCCACTTAAAGGTTAATTAGTTCCAGAAAAATTTAGGCAATAACTATATTCTCTTTCATAGGGCAGAGGATGACATATTTAGATAAGAATAATCTACAAACCTAATTTTTAAAAGTCAGGTCATGGACTTGTGGAAAGATACACTGAACTTACATTTAAAAACATGTGAATTCCAATGTTTACAGACATAATGATATCAGCCAACCATTTAAATAATGGGTTACCACTATCTTTTCAATCTTCTAAACCTCTATGCAGTGGTTTGAATTTATTCTAAAAAAATACATCATATTTTCCATCTGATATAATTTGGATATTTGTCCCTGCCCAAATCTTATGTTGAAATGTAATCCCCAGTGCTGGAGGTGGGGCATGGTGGGAGATGTTTGGATCATGGAGGCGGATCCCTCAAGGTTTGGTGCTATCTTCATGATGTGAGTTCTCATGAAATTTGGTCATTTAAAAGGGTGAGGCACCTCTCCCCACCCACTCTCCTACTGCTTGCTCCTGCTTTTGCCATGTGATGAGTCTGCTTCTCCCTTGCCTTCTGCCATGAATGCAGGCTTCCTAAGGCCTCCAAAGAAGCTGAGCAGATGCCAGCGCCACTCTTCCTGAAAAGCCTACACAAGAGTAAGCTAATTGAACCTCTTTTCTTTATAAATTACCAAGTCTCAGGTATTTCTTCAGAGCAGTGCAAGAACAGCCTAATACAGAAAGTTGATACCGGCGGGGCGGGGGGGGGGGCATTGCTATAAAGATACTTGAAAATGTGGAAGTGACTTTGGAACTGTGTAATGGGCAGAGGTTGGAAGAATTTGGAGGGCTCAGAAGACAGGAAGATCAAGGAAAATTTGGAACTTTTAAGAGACTGACTAAATGGTTGTGATCAAAATGCTGATAGTGATATGGACAGTGAAGTCTTGACCACCGAGGTCTCAGGTAGAAATAAGGAACTTATTGGGAACTGTAGCAAAGGTCACATGTATTATGCCTTAGCAAAGAACTTGGCTGCTTTCTGTTCATGTCCCAGGGGTCTGTGAAAGCTTGAGCTTGAGACTGATTACTACAGTATCTAGCAGAAGAAACTTTTAAGCAATGAAGCATTCAAGAAGTGGTCTGTCTGCTTTTAACAGCTTATTCTCAGATGAGGAAGCAAAGGAATTACTTAAAGTTGGAGCTTATATTTAAAAGGGAGGCAGAGCATAAAAATTTGGAAAATTTGCAGCCTGGCCATGTGGCAGACAAAGAAAAAGCTTTTTTTGGGAGAGGAATTCAAGCATGCTGTGGAGTAACCACTTGCTAGAGAAATTTGCATAACTAAAAGGAAGCCAAGTGCTAATAGCCAAGACTATGGGAAAAAAGCCTTGAAGGAATTTCAGAGACCTTCACAACAGGTCTTCCCATCACAGGCCCAAAGGCCTAGGAGTATAGAATGGTTTTGTAGGCCAGCCCAGAGCCTACTGCCCTGTGCAACCTCAAGACACTGCTCCCCACATCCTGGCCACTCCAGCTCCAGCTGTGACTCAAAGGGGCCTGCCTAGGTACAGCTCAGGCCACAGCTCCAGAAGGTGCATAACACTTGGTGGCTTCTACATGGTGGTAAGGCTGTAGGTGTGCAGAATGCAAAGTGAAGAATGCTTGGCAGCCTCTGCCGAGATTTTGGAAGACGCGTGAGAAAGCCTGGGTGCCCTGACAGAAGCCTGCTGCTGGGGCAGGGCCCTCACAGAGAACCCCTACTAGGGCAGTGCCAAGGGGAAATGTGGCGTTGGAGCCCTCAAACAGAGTCCTCTGTTGCCTAGTGGAGCTGTGAAAAATGGGCCGCCATCCTCTAGACCCTAAAATGGTAGATCTATTGGCAGCTTGCACCCTGCACCTGGAAAAGCTATAGGCATCCAACTTCAACTCATGACAGCAGCCCTGGGGACTGAACCCTGCAAAGCCACAAAGGTGAAGGTGCCCAAGGCCTTGGGAGTCCAGCCCTTGCAGCAGTGTGCCCTGGATGTGGAACATGCAGTCAAAGGTGATTATTTTGAAGCTTTAAGATTTAATTACAGCCCTGCTGGGTTTCAATCTTTCATGGGGCCTGTAGCCCCTTTCTTCCTTTCTTTTGGCTGATTTCTCCCTTTTGGAATGGGAATATTTGTTTACCCAATGTCTATACCCCCCGTGTATCTTGGAAGTAACTACTTTGATTTTTATTTTACAGGCTCATAGGTGGAAGGGATTTTCCTTGTCTCATATGAGACCTTGAACTTTTGAGTTAAGCTGGAATGAGTTAAGACTTTGAGGGATCATTGGGAAGGCAAGATTGTATTTTGCAATGTGAGAAGGACATGAGATTTGGAAGGGGCCAGAGGAGGAATGATGTAGTTTGGATATTTGTCCCCATGCAAATCTCATGTTGAATTGTAATCCCCAATGCTGGATGTGAGGCCCGGTGGGTGTGTTTGGGTCATGGGACGGATTCTTCATGGTTTGGTCCTGTCTTCATGATAGTGAGTTCACACAACATACAGTCATTTAAAAGTGTGTGGCACCTCACCCTGCACTCTCTCTCTCTCGCTTGCTCTTGCTTTTGCCACGTGACGTGGCTGCTCCCCCTTTGCCTTCTTCCATGATTGTAAGATTCCCGAGGCCTCCCCAGAAGCTGGGCAGATGCCAGCACCATGCTTACTGTAAAGCTTGTAGAACCATAAGCCAAGTAAATCTCTTTTCTATATAAATTACTCAGTCTTAAGTATTTCTTTATAGTAATGCAAGAATGGCCTAATATATCATCACATGGAAAATACATCGATATCTTTAAAAGAAAAATGTTTTACTCAAGATACAAACATCTTAAGAACTATTTTTTAAATTATTAAAATTTTCAAACATATTTTCATGTATTTGGTACACTGAGAAATCCTCTTTTTACATGCAAGACATAAAGCCAAAATTAAAAGTTAGAAAAGTAGAAATCACAATTGCACATATTTCATAGGAGTGATTTGAGCTAACATACTAGTGAATTGTATCATACTACCATTAAATCAAGCAATGATACAAAAATCATAGAAACCTGCAGAAAGTTTACTTATTAATCACATTTAATATATTATAAAATAATTTTCATAATTTAAATAATTTTATTAGTCTTTTTGGAAGAACAAAGAAGAAAGTGTGCCAATGGAACTTATAAGGGATTTCTACATATGTCAATGTTGTCAACGTGACCTACCCTCTGCCTCAGAAGTGAGTCCCCTCACTCTGGCTTCATACCTCTGGGGACCTCAGGAAAGACCAATTACTTGTCTCACCTAGCTCAGCCACATCACTGACTTTCCTTTAAGCATCGTGGAGAACAATGAAGTAAGCTCTCTAATCTGAACTTGAATTCACCAGTTTGCCATATTGACCTATAAATTCTTTCTATAAAATACATGCCCCACTGGACATTGAACATATGGGACTTCACATTTCCTATTTGTTGAACTGTATGTATAACAAGTTACATGTGATTGTTCCCAAACCTGTTTATGCCTGTCATTGTAATTATATAATTCAATCAAATATTACATAAAGCAACAAAACATAAAATACTAAAAGAGAGTTGTTGCATTAAAAACAAAACTTCATGCTTTGGAAAAAGCCAGTAAAGGCTGAGTTATTTTAAAAGTTGTGTGGGTAACACAACCATAAAAAATTAGGGATAAGACAGAAGTAAAAGTCTAGAAAGATTCTGCCCTTGGGCTTCTTTATATGTGTCTTTTAGTTCTGGTTCTACTTGAAGGCCTGGAATTCATAGATGACAATATGGGTGTGGTTTATGTAAGAAAAAAAATCTGGAAGCTCAGTGGATATGATGAATTATTGTACAACTAGAAATAAAATGTTTAAGCTAGGTATGCATCATTTCCCCATGACTGTCTTTTTCAGTTTACTAAAAAAGTGCTGAGTCTAATCTTGTCAGACAATGCTTTTCACCTCGCCTCATCATGTCTCAATTCTCTGCTTATTTCAGCAACAAGAAGGAGTCTAAGGCTTTCAGATGACCTATTTATACCTGGCCATTTACCTCCACACTAACGTGGTAACATTCACTAATTTGACCCAATCATCCTCTCATCTCAGCCCTCCCACACTCTATTTCTGTGCCCTGTGAACTAAGTCTAGACATGAGGTATAACCTTCTTACAGCTTAGATCCAGAGGCTAGGCTGTTTTCTCTCATATTTTAGATACCTCTGGGCCTGAGGAGTGGGAGAGGAAGAAAAGAGGGGCAAGAAATGACTGTACTATCCTCTAATTCTTACTTAGTTGTCTGTCCAATTTCTGGTTACTATTCATTCAATAGAGATTTCAGTACTGGCCTCACAAGTTTCTTCTCCACTCGTAGCCCTGTATCATGATTCTTGGTGACAGTGGCATCAACATGGACCACCCACACAACATCTGAGTCTCTTTTAACTGTCCTACCACCAAAATCCTTTAAGTATCTTGCTTTCTGGCCAGCACAGCCTACTCTCAAGGCTCACTTACTTGAATTCCCCACTGACACAATATGTCACTCTCATGTAGACTTTATTCCAGACACTGCTTCTTTTTTGTTACTCATCATCACTCATTCCTGCCCCTTACCCACAACAGTACTTACTATGTAAATGCTTTATATTTCCCAAACCAGAAGGTCTCAGATATTGGTGTACTACAGAATCTCCTGAAAGACCTGTTCAAAAACACAAGACTATTAGGCCCTGTCCCCAGAATTTCTGATTCAGTAGGTCTAGAACCAAGAATTCGCCTTTCCAACAAGTTTTCAGGTGATGCTGATGTTGCTTTGAAAATTACTTCCCCAAAACATTGCTACCATCATTTTCTTTTCACCATTCTCAAATTCCCTAGCCTGTTAACCCTTTGTTATACTTAGGTCATAAATTCCAACTCTTCCTATATCCAGTTATTCTTCTACTCTGCATTTACATCTAGCAGCTGAAAGGGTCTCGAGAAAAACACAAATTATCCTTACTTGAAATTTCCGAAGATGCACACTTTCCAACTCTCCAAAGGATGCTTTCCTAGCATCTCCCTTCTTTCCACTATCCCAATCTATGCAGCCTCAGGTGAAATCTTGCCTAATACTCACCAAGAAGTGTGAGCAATCAGATGGGTGCTCCCCTGCCTCATCACCATCAAATCTACCAACATACCTAATCAATCTACATTGATTCACAAATATCAATCAACACTCGAACACCTCTCTTCTAAATTCCTTCTTTAGGAAGGCATTTGCTGCTAGAATTATTACTCTTTCCTTCTACTTTTCCCCAGAATTTTATCTGTACCTCTCTTAGTAACACACACCACGTTTTTTCTGGTATTAGAATTACTTAAATACACATCATATTTCTATTTCTATCATATTTCTATAAACTCCCAAAAGAATAATCTATGTGTGTTTCACTCTTGCAACTACCAAAGCAGGCTTATGAATATTTTTTAGACACTTAGTGTTTATTTACACAAATGAATGGGTTCATATGGCTTTCCACCTCTTTTTTCCCTTATTTATTTTTACTCAGATATAATTCACATACCATAACACTTTACCCTTTTAAAGTATATAATTCAGTGTTAAGTATATATGATTAAATTTTAATCTCTTTAATAATTGTAATAGGTAATGCTCATAAGAAAGCATTCAAAGATTCCAAAGGATTAAAGAGATTTAAAAAAAAAAGTCTCTGGAGCAGGATGTAAAGGAAAGGTGGAGTGTGTCTTAGTTTTTGCTGAATACACCCCACCACCATCGCTCTCCTGATTTAGCTGCACTGCTTTCTACCTCACTGCCACCTTGAGTTCCCAGGTGCCCTCAAGGCTGGAGAATACTACATCAGAAAAATGACTACATATGTCTTGGGAGCTTTTGATCCAAACAATGATACAAACTAGTCTTTTCTTCCATCATTTATTGTCTCAAAAATTCCAAGCTGTGTCCATCTAACACCTCATTAAAGCAAACAGGAGGGAGAAAGGTGACAGTTTATTTAAAATTCTTCTCAGGAGGCTTAAGAGCCTGAGTGTTAAAAAAGGGCAGGTCATGGCATTTACTTCCAGAAAAACATTGCTCTTGGCACTGACTCTCAAAAGGGAATTAAGACAGTGTTTTATTTTAAGTTGTAATGGCTTCAAAGCTTCACTTGTAAGTAAAACTTTGCAAGAACTTTCACTCTATATAAAAGCAACATTTTATAGCTTGGTCACAAAAATGTGATTATGCAAATATATGTAGTTTTATGCACATTATTTATAACTCTGAATCTCTATGGAATCACAAACTGGGAAAGAGGTCAGGAACATGCAGGATGAAGTGAAAACAGCAAAATACGGAAGTATATTCACGTAGAATCTCATCTATTAAAAATAATCACAGAAAAATAAGGCAAATCCATCAAAACGTGTAGACGGACTACCTCCTGGTGGTGAGATTTTGATGCCTTTTCCTCTTTACACATTTCCAGTTTCCTATAATAAGCATATATTATTTAAAAGTTTTGTTTGAAGTGTTAGTATTTTGTAGACTGGAAAATGTCATACATTGTATTCAGGCACCATAAGCCTCCAACTCTGTAAACTGAATCTATATTTTTAATGTATGTATTTATGTAGAGATGGGGTCTCACTATGTTGCCCAGGCTGGTCTCAGACTCCTGGCCTCAAGTCACCCTTCTGTCTCAACCTCCCAAATTTCTGAGATTATAGGCATGAGCCACTGGACCCAGCCAAACTAAATCTAATACTATTTTAAGTTAAACAAACATGAAATTATAATCATAAGGAACTTACATATATGTCTTCAGAAAATAAAAGACCCTTGAATTTTTTCCTTCGCCAAACTTAGTATTTTCTTAAATTAAATAATCTATGTCCTTTACCCCTGGGTGCCTAAAACACTACAAATAAGTCACAGTAATAAATTACAAGCCTAACTATTCAATTAAACAAATATTTAGACATTTTTGTAGAAAATAAGTACATCATGGCCAAATGTCTCAATAAGATGCAATTAAGATACACTTATTCAGGACCCACTATGTGCCAGATGTAGCAGAAGATACAAAGACAGTATCTGGGGACTGTTCAGGGAGGGTGGGAGCCCATAACACTGAGGGTGACAGCCATGCACATAACAAGGACACACTGGTGGGCTGAGTTCTATGACAGCAGTAAAGGTAAAGAGCTGCTGGAACATGAAGGCAGTGATGAGCTCCACCTTACAGTCCAAATAGTTAATCAGTGATGCCAATTAGCTACAGTACTGTTGCTCATGTCCCACATTTGAAAACAATACAAAGGGGCAAGGAATTCAAGATGCAAGTTATCAC
The DNA here is from genome assembly GCF_008728515.1 of Papio anubis. Taxonomy (NCBI): domain Eukaryota; kingdom Metazoa; phylum Chordata; class Mammalia; order Primates; family Cercopithecidae; genus Papio; species Papio anubis. Next base: position 34,570,128 of record NC_044984.1, read on the forward strand.
AGGGTTTAGCTGGAGAAAGCATTTAAAATCAGCCAAGGATCATACACGGGGAGAACTGGAAAGAACCAGAAAGACTGTAAGTCATAAGTAGGATGACAAACATCTATTCAGGTGCCTGATTAGAAAAACTGTAGTGGCAGAGACAGGTATTATAGACAGGAAGGAATTTCTTGATTTTGACTTCCTACATGACAATGATATGAATTGTGACTAAATTTAAGAGTTGCCTTTCAGGCAGGGGGTTGATCATGAAATGGAAAAGGAGCTCTGTCCACTGCAGCTCATGAGGCAAAAAAAAACTGAGTAGGGAAGAAGGATCACTGGAGGAACAGGAGGCTAGGAAGGTCAACAGGACTGCCAGTTCCCAAAGATTGAGGAAAACACAGACTAACCTCACTTGAAATTCCTTACTCTCTCAAATGAATGCTTTCATCTCCCGATGAAAAGAGTGGGCTTGTAGAAAAACAGAGAGTAGGTGAAACAGAAAGCAACAATGCAAACAAGGTGCTAAAGTAATGGGCTTTATTCAGTTATCTAACATGTAAGAAGCACAGAGAGAATCTCTGTACCAAATATTGCATATTTGCTATATTTTTTCCTCAATCCCCGGTTCTACAATGTGGATGAAGGACTTCTATGGCATGGCTTTGATGTTCTAGACATCAAAACCAGTAACTATGAGTTCCAATCATTACAATAAACTTTCTCCGAAAAGATAAATATTAATGAGCATTATATTACCACCAAAGCACCCAGATAAAAATTCTCTCTGGCCTTAGTACATAGGAATTCTTGTCCTTCTCTGAGGAATTAATTCGCTTCTACCTCGTGAATCATGGAATAAAACATGTCTTCCCTTTTGTACTAACTGCTAAAACATTTAGAGCAACATGGTTCTCAAACTTTAGTTTGAATCAGAATCATCTGAAGATTGTTCCCAATGCAAAATTCCCAGTTGTCTTTCCTCTTTGTCCAGCTCCAACCTCCTCCTACCCAGGATTCTGATTCATTTCAAGAGATTCTAATGTATTTGGTTCAACACCACTTTTAAAAAGTCAGGCTTTGTGACCCAGTTTGTATAGATATTACTCCAGCGCAAGTTTCTTGTATAGAAACCATCTTCTACCTTGAGCTATTTCCTAAATCACTAATTTTAAGGTTTCTTTTACCTTACAGCTTCTGCATGTGTTTAAGCCCTCTTACACTTCTGAAATAAAGAGGTCAAGGTTAAAGTGAACAGACCTTTGAATCGACAGAGATAAATTTTACTGTTCCTTTTCCAAATATCAGGGAAAGAAAGATGATCAATTTTTTAACAGCAGAGGAACTAGTTGAACTGTAACAGCCTTGGGCAAAGAGAGGTCTGACGCACAAATGTATTATTAAATAGTAAATTAGGCTGCTGGCTTGATGCGGGCATGTTGACAGCGCCGTGCCCTTTGATGTTCAAAGAGAAAGGCCTAAAATTACACTTGGTTCATTTCAATGCATACATGCAGCACTAAAACTACTTGCTCAATTATTAGCAGACCAGTAGGACCTTTCACAGCTAACAGCAAAGAAAAATCTAACTATGTGTATATATGAAGTGTGATCTGAAGAAGAAAAGCAATTATCTATCAGTCAGCATACATTTATTTAGGGAGTACTACATGACAGACATTCATTTTAATTCGCAGATCCCACAGAGAAGCATTGAACCATCTGGCTAATTCTGAAAAATAAAAAGAATTAGGAAGATATTTCTGAGTTAAATGTTTTGGTATGTTTGAATTGACTATATTGTCTTAACTCTCTACTTTCCTTTAAGTGTGTAGAATTGGTTTTAGAAATGCCCCTTTTCATTTCCTGTTCTTTATTATGAAAATTTAAAGTTACTTCATAAGAAAACACAGAATAGAGAAATAAAAAGAATAATGGCTAATGGTCATTGAGTATTTTCTATGACTCTAAGAGACTCACTTTTAGAGCTGGAACTGAGGGCAGAAATAATTTCCTGATAAAAGAGGAAAAGAAGTAATATTTTTGAGCACTTACTAAATGCCAAGCAGTGTCCAGATGTGTTTTGCATATGTAAAATCATCCAATCATCAAAAATACCTTATGAAAATGCAAACTTGTTAAGAGGCAATACTCAACATTTTAGAGTGTAATTAACAGAATAGCTCTACAGTCCATTCTCATACAGATTGAGGGTAACAAAAGAAACTGTTATGGTAATTCTTACCCAGTTTATGCACTCTACACACAGAGCAAAACGTAAACCCTTATTCATATTTAACACTTTACATTTTTTTGCATAAAAATGTACTTTCATTTTTGATAGTCTTTTGTCTAGTTTAGCACTTTTGCTGCTAAATAAGTTGTCACTAGTAGTGAAATTCATAAAATATAAAAATCATACAAATATTTAGTTAGACACCTCCAGAGATGGGCAGATGGATGGGCAGCCAGTTTGTTACAAGTGATATCCCAGAAGTACCCTGTCCCTTAAAGGGGATAAGGGGTACAGTCAGTCCTAGAGGCTCAAAGCCAATAAACTCTCTTTTCTGCTAAGGGCTGTAGAATCAATGAAAATACACGTAGAGCAGGCTTACAATGGAATGTAGAAAAGGGCCTTTTCACAATAGGGAAAGAAAAAAGAGGAGAAAAATGGGAAGTAGAGGCTCTCACTCCTGGTGTGTATCATGGTGATGGTGGGGCAAGAAATTATTAGATTTTGAGCAGGAGTTTTTTAAGCACCAAGGGTAGACGTCCTTCTCCTTACAGCTTCTTCTATTCCAGTGACCATCGCTGAGGTCAGTTATTCTAATTCCATGAGGAAATAGCCTATCATTCTGTTGTGAAGACCAGTTTATATTTTGTCCAAATCCTTTTTAAAAATTCCAGATTTTCTTTCTTCTTGGCAAGGAAGGAATAGAAGTGACAGTATCACTGATGTAGTGTATGTTTATTTTTGCCATTGAATCAGGTCTGTCTCATGGTTCTCTTTCTCTTTACTGATTCAATAAGGCAGGAGTGGGAGAGAGGTGGTTTGAACAGATCAGTGATCAACAGTCCTTTTCCTTCTAGTTTCAGGAACCTCCAGGGTCAGTTTACTCCTGCTTTATATCCCACATTACCACCCCACTCTCGGTCTTGTGTTGATGGAATGCTTAGAAATTCTATTAGTCTGATCTGGCAGATACCAACTGACAGATTGATTGCATTGACTTAGCAATAATCCATGGAGGATCCATGTGCTTCTGGAGAAGTAGCAGTGCCATCTGGGCAGGCTGCTTCAAATGCCCACATTCTGCCGCCTGCCCAGTTCATGGGAGAAAATGCTTATGGATTTAATCATTCTAAGTTTTTATTTTCATTTATTTATTTATTTTGAGAAGGAGTCTCGCTCTGTTGCCCGGGCTGGAGTACAGTGGTGTGATCCCGGCTCACTGTAACCTCGGCCTCCCAGGTTCAAGCAATTCTCCTGTCTCAGCCTCCCGAGCAGCTGGGACTACAGGTGCACGCCACCATGCCCAGCTAAGTTTTGTATTTTTAGCAGAGACAAGGTTTCATTCAGCATGTTGGTCAGGCTGAACTCGAACTCCTGACCTCAGGTAATCCACCCTCCTCGACCTCCCAAAGTGCTGGGATTACAGGCTTGAGCCACTGTGCCCAGCCCACTCTAAGTTTTTACTTAACACGCAACTTAGCAAGGTACCTGCAATTAGTGACAGGGCAAAAACCTATCCTACTTTTGATGTTTATTCTTTACCTCACAGGACAAAATTGCAAGAGAGCACAGTATTAATTTCACTTTTTGTGAACACTGTTTGCTAATAATGTGATGTTTACAATGGCATAACATCAAAGAAGTTTGTCAACACAGACAATCTTTCAAATATAGTATTTTCCTCTATTTGGAATTCTCACAAGTAACCAAAATGTTCTAATATTATATTAATAACTGATGCAACTTAACTCTATATTGTGACTCATACTACTATGATTTGACCCACATAGCTATGATCTGTTTATATTTCAATAAAAATAACTAAAATCATTCCAGATTTCAAATAACCATACATAGTAAACCATTTTTCTTATGAACAGTTCAAAGTGTTTACTTTATAAAAGTACAAGTGGGGACTCAATAATTAAAATAAAAACTCTCTCCAAATTGAGCAATATAACTTAAATGTTGAGTGTGATGTGGTTTTAGATACATTTACAAACATAAACTAGATACAAGAATTGCTCCTATTTTTGTTAAAAGCAAACCAAATATTGGCTCATATTATCATATCATATTATTTCATTTTAAAGTTTATTAGGCTTATTAGATCTTTCTGCAGATCATATATATCTGACAAACTACTTATTTTCTATTTATATATCACCATTCAGTTAAAACCCCAAATTTGTTATCAATATATTTGTTGATAGTTTTTAAAATGTATTTTTAATTATTACTTTATTCTTTCAGGATTTATATATTTCTCTGTATTTAACGTATTGGCAGATTCTTGTACTTTTGCTATTAAATGAGAAATTTTAAGATATATTAGTATAAATATAGTCTTATACTCTAAGAAATTACTCCATATTTTACAATTACTGTAAACTATATGAATATTTGCAAGGTACTCATATACTATTATACAGAGAAAGTGAGTAGAGGCAGACTTTATGCTTTAGCGGTAAATGACCTTTTTCTCTCTTTTTTTTTTTTTTGGAGACCAAGTCTCACTCTGTCACCAGGCTAGAGTGCAGTAACACCACCTTGGCTTACCGCAACCTCTGCCTCCTGGGTTCAAGCCATTCTCCTGCCTCAGCCTCCCGAGTAGCTGGGACTACAGGTGCCCACCACCACGCCTAGCTAATTTTTGTATTTTTTAGGAGAGACGGGGTTTCACTGTGTTAGCCAGGATGGTCTCGATCTGCCGACCTCATGATCCGCCCACCTCAGCCTCCCAAAGTGCTGGGATTACAGGCATGAGCCACCATGCCTGGCCATAAACAACCTTTTAAAGGCCAAATCTCATTTGTTGTTTTTATTATACAATATTTACAAAACCCTCTATGATCATTTTTACTGAAAATAAATATAATTCCTTCTATCTTCACCAGCTTCTACTTTCAACTAATCTCTGGCCAATATTTTATACTTCTACATAGTAATCTTAAGTCTATACTTGCCAGAAGTAGCAAGAAAATTACTACATGTGGGTAGAAACCCAATAATCTGTAAAATAACCCAGTCACCAATTTTAAGTAATACCGGTCTATATTACTCTTTAAGTCCTAAATCAAGCAATTACTAGGGATATATTAATATAAAATCTTGAGTTATATGTAATGAAGAAATAAAAAGAATATTATTCCCCTTACAGAGAAAACCTGGCTATTTGTTTACCTTAAAGAAATAAAGATATGACTAAAGATTTATGTAAAAGGAAGTTCATTAGAGCATCATTATTATACAGTATTATTTATAAAACTGGAAAAAAAACCAAAAAACAAAAAATACATTGTGGCAGCAGAATATCTGTCCTGCAAAGCTATTGGTGTCCTACTCCCCTAGATATGTGACATGTTACTTTACCTGGCAAAGGGAAAGTAAGGTTGCAGATAGAATTAAATGTTGCTCATCAACTGACCTTGAGACAGGGAGATTATCCTAGATTGCTCAGGTGGGCCTAATATAATCATGGGACTCTTAATAGTGGAAGACAGAGGCAGAGTAAACCTATCTGACCTCTGTCCGATTTCTGACATACTAGACTGTAAGATAATACATTTGTGGGATTTTTTTCATTTGTAAGGTTTTCTTTTATTTTTAATTAATAAATAATAACTGTGTATATATGTATTGAAACATCACACTGTACTCCATAAATATGTACAGTTATTACGTATCAATTGAATTTGAGGTAATTTGCAGCAGCTGTAGAAAACCGATAACATATACTGAGACCCTACATTATGGGACTGATTAAACAAATGATGGCTGGCCCATACAAAAAATTCTATACAGCCATGAAAAACATATTTTAAAATAATATGTAATAGCATGAGAAAACAGAACTACTCTGATATTAAGTAGAACCCTTACAAAGTGGTACATATTACATAATTTTAACTCTGTTAAGTCAAAGTATACATACATGATGCAAAGTGAAATGTCATCTCTGGGATAAGATTATGAATAATTTTATTTCTTCATATTCTTTTATATTTAAACAATTAATCTTATATATAGTTTAAAAACAGCAACTGGCAATAGAAAAATTCTGGACACCTAAATCACTAAGAATCTCTCAAAGTTTCAAATATACCTTTTTTTAAAGATTTAATTTTGAGGATGCATCTAGGATGCTTGTCCTCTGGGAAACCTTCACCAACTCTGCTCCAGTCTCTCCATTATTATTTCCATTCTTCTGCTGAGCTCCGCCTCTGCTCTGTGACTACCATTCTATAGCATCTCTGCACTTGGTGATAACTGCTTCTTCACTTTCCTGACTCCTGCACTGAACTCTCAGCAACTTGAGGAGGGACCCCCACTGTTTCACTACTCATTGCCTATTCCTATCCTTTCACAGAGGGGATAACATTATCTTAAATTCTTGTCTCCTCAGTAAATATCATGAGTACTTTAAGTCAAAAAAGATTGGAGGCTTATGATTTATCTTAAGAAAGCATATGAAAATCTCTAATATATTTGCTCAACTCTATTGTTTCTTCAGTAAATAAATTCTAGGAGTCCTGAAATGCATTGCTTCCTGAGTTTGATAGTGAAGATTAAGGCAGGAACTTGGAAATAATGAGTATCATTTTCTGCAGGCCTATTACTGCTGATAATCCTTAAGGTATGTATTACTATTGCAGTTTTACATATTAGAAACCTGGTGGCTCAGAGAGGTTAGGAACATGCCTTAGGTTAGTGATAGGAATAGGCTCAGATCAAGGCTCAGTCTCCTAAATAAAATTGCTGCTACAATCTAAACAGGCTCAACATTTATCTACAGTCTAATTCATACATTAATTCTATTTTCTTATAAAGAAGAGAAGATATATTAGGTAATTTCTGGCCTTAAAAGTTTGCAAATTACCAAAAAGCATTCATTCTACTGCACTTTACATTCCCACTTCTGCTCCACATAGTATGCTATTACATTGTAAGTAATAAAAAGAGCTTGAGCAGAGAAGCAGCCATAGCTATATCTCTGTAATTAATATGGCTGCCTCTTACCCTTGTCTATCTCATTAATCTGCCTGTCTTACAGCAGGCTGGCAAGGCCACCTTTCCTCACCCTTTCAGCTTGTTTGGGTCACAGGAACAGCTGAGCTGACTTGTGTGTGTCTTTATTTCTCCCCAGGGAGATTCTTGGAACTGTGTGGCCCAGTCACAGGACCTACTGTTGGTACTGTACTACAACAGATCTCACTGAATAAGTGATAGACTGCTTATGATTTTATCATTGTGACTTGATCTGTGCAACTATTGAGGCTTAAACAAACTTTTGTCAAAAGATTTTTTTTTAACTACTGAAATCCTAATTTTTAATTTCACTGCTTTGGTTGCATTAATTGGTTTTGACCAATAAATTAGGTGCATTAAACAAAAAACTTATTTCTTCAAACAGATTCTTATGAATCTGCCACAGAAGATAGCAATTAATAAATATAAATAGTAGCCTGGCCAATTAATACAGTACTAGTCAAGTTTCTTTAAAAATAAACAATATCAAATTTGTTCCAAAGTAGTGACAGAAAAGCCCTCTGCAACAGAGGTTAAAAAAAAAAATTCTCTCTAGAATGAGGATACTGACAGAAGATGAAAAGTAAATAAGGAAAAACAACCAAAGTCATATTATATTTTCTGCCTTTTTCTCAATAAAGCAAAATTGTAGAGCTTTAACACTGTCATGTTCGCAAAGAAAAAAAGGAAGCAAATCCTGATTTTATATTAATTTATCAAACCATATAATCAGAAATAAAATTAAAAAATTTTTTTTGATGTTCCAGTTTGTTTTAAGCTACTCTAAATTCAATTAAGGTATTTTCACATTATTAAGAAGGAAATCATGATAATTTAGTATTTGCATATTTCCTATTGAGAAAACTAATCCACAAGTATTAAATGAAAAAAACGAATGAGAGTTATCAAAAATAAGAAAGCAATACCATAGTCAGTCATTTAAATTAGATTGGCCAATTTTCTATGAAAATGCTTAGCAACATTCTAAATGGATGCTTGGGATTTCTCAATAATTTTATCTATGTCTATTTTATAGAAAACAAAACATTCCTTGACACTTTTATAGCTCTTTTCTTTTCTTTTGAGATGGAGTCTTGCTCTGTCACCCAGGCTGGAGTGCAGTGGCGCAATCTCAGCTGGCTGCAACCTCCGCCTCCCTGGTTCAAGCAATTCTCCTGCCTCAGCCTCCCGACTAGCTGGGACTACAGGTGCGTGCCACCACACCCAGCTAATTTTTGTATTCTTAGTAGAGATGAGGTTTCACCATGGTGGCCAGGCTGGTCTCAAACTCCTGACCTCAGATGATCTGCCCACCTCGGTCTCCCAAAGTGTTGGAATTATAGGCGTGGAGCCACCACGCCAGGCCTACCACTCTTTTCTAATAAGAGTAAAATCCATGGTTAATTTAAAAGTAAGATAACATTTAAATTCTAACTAGAAAAACATCTTTTATGCAATAAAGATTATGTACTTTTTCTAGGGTGTGTGTGTCCTGGTCTTAGTTTCTTCATTTTCAAGTTATTCATTAATTAAATTGAAAAGAAATACATTTTCTGCAATTTGCTTTAAGCCCACAAAATAATATCTTCTGATTCTATTAACAAATGAAAATGTAGGCTTTCAATTTTTTAATTCACAATCCATATGAAATTTAAAAAGTAAATCCATTATTTTTATTGAACAACAAATTAACTTTTACAACTAATTAACGTGTTAGTAGGAAGTAACACAGATGCTGAAAAAATGGTGAGATGTACAATATGTCAAAAAGCTAGATAATATACCTTTAAATGTGTAGTACATTTGATAGGCAGTTAGTACATTAATGTTCAATACATTTTAATAAATGTCTTTGCAAACATTTAGTAAACATGGCCATACCAGCATTCTCCTAGTTATAATACCATGTCACTAGGGCTTTGCACATAGTAACAGTTCAATGAACTAAATTGAAAATGGACTCTGAAAACTTTCAAGTGTCTTCAAATTATCCTTAGTAAGTAACATGACTATCTTAGCTTTTGAGTTAAAATTTTATTTGGCTTTACGTTGCTTAATTCTAATTCACTGAGCACTGGTTATCCACATATTGAATCTGATTAGTAGAACATCTGTGAACATGATGATTAAAAGTAGAATATCACAACAATATTTTTCTTGAACTTATTATTTCACTCATAATGAACATTCAGATAAGTGAACTCCTAATACCTTTAATAAAAAGACTTACTCAATATAAAGAGAATAACAAACAGGGATAAAATTAGCCTTTGAGTCTGAAATAATTTGTCCTCCTGCTGAATTGATTTAGTTTGCATACTGAAGTGGTTTAAACCCAGACTAAAATACAAGACAGACTAAAATTTCTAACACTGAAATGATTACAAGAGAAAATAAACTGATCTATTTGGGCTAATGTATATCCTTTTTAGGTCAGGGTCAACATCTAAAGCAGATATGATCAATCATTAAGTTCAAAGTCAATCCAAAGGGCTAGGTTCATTGGTAAATACTGGCTTTGGCTGGCAGCACAAGAATATAACTGATGTAAAGATTAGGCAATGAAGCAGGGAGATGCAAGAAAGACAGAAGGAAAGAAAGCAAAAAGTCAAAGAAAAACGGGAGAAAAAAAGAAATGGAGATGAAATCATTGGGTGCTTACAAGAATTGTCTTTAACAAACTGGCTAGAAGAACCCTTCTCTGTGCTTAAGAAGCATCAAGGACCGTGACCAAATCATCCTTGCAAGGGAAGAGATGGAATCATAACCAACAGCAATGGAACTATTTGTTTTTGAGATGGGGTCTCACTATGTTGTCCAGGCTGGTCTTGAACTCCTTGGCTCAAGAGGTTGTCTCACTTCGGCCTCCCAAGTACCTGAGACTATGGGGCATATCACTGTGCCCAGCCAGAACTCTTAAGTAACAGGTAATAGGTCTGTTACTCCTAAATGTACCTCAGGATGTAACTAAACTGAGGAAGTCATTTAAAATATATATCTTCTAGAAGAAAACAACACTGCTAAATGAAGTTTAAATATTAATATCCCCCAAGTTATCTGCAATTTAAGACTTCAAGTATTTTATAGTATACCCTAATAAAACATCTTGCAGTTTCTATTTATTATATTTTTTCACATAATCAAAAGGTTCTAAAAGTTGCACAAATTTTAGTGAGAAACTAATCATTCTGCCAATAGTGTGCAAAAAACATGTACAATTTTTATAGTTAGAAGCAAGTTACATTGATTCTATACATGCATGGTGAAATACATGTCCTTTTCTCATTTACTAGAATTTGAACTTCCCAGAGAATGAAGTAGAAATTTAATAACATGGCTTCACTTCTCTAACTTTTAACCAGGGAGATGAAGGGTTCAGTAAAAGAAAAAACAGTGAGGAAGAGACAAACAAGTTCTAACCCTTAATTCAATGCTTATTTTTCTGAGGACAAACTAGTTGATGGTTATTTCTAGTTGATAGTTATTTCCTTACCACTATTCCTGTGAATTAGGAAACTTCTAGAATAAGAGATTTATTCTGCCTTCTGGTTAATCTTTCTAGGACTCAATCATTCCATACATGAAAAAAAGAGGACTGTGAGTTGAAACCTACACAACTAGCACATGTTAAAATACATTAGGTCAAGCAGTTTAAAAGAACGTGGTTATGCTGTTGCAAGACTGCACAGACTATCTGAAAGATAAGCTCAAGCAGAGCTCCCAACTTTGAAATCTCACTACCCCTTCTTTAACAGACAGCTGTTGTAACAATTCCCAACTGTCTGCCCCAAGCATGCAGAAAAAAGATGTAGCTATTCCACAGCTATAAGTAGGATGCAGATGTTTTAATGTTTCTACAGGGAATTGTTGGACTACAATTTCTAATTCAAAGGTTAGGCAGCACTGTCTAACCAATCCCTGTGTGGTGATGGAAATGTTTTCTATCTGCTCTGTCCAATAGGGCAAGAACCAACCACATGCAGCTCTTGAGCACCAGAAATGTGGCTAGCATACTGAGAAGGTGCATTTTTTATTTTATTTAATTTCGGTGAATTTTCATTTAAATTTGCAATTAATTGGCCTAATGGAGTAATATCTTCATTGTGGAGAAACCAGAAAACAAAAAATATTTTTAAAAAAATTTTCCTTTGTTTACCTGTAATCATTACTTATATTTCTGTTTGAAGGCTTTTTCGTTTAATGAATATTTTCATAAATCACAAAATGTATATGTGCATATTTAAATATAAGAAAATGCAATATATAAGACATTTTTATGTAGATCTATGAAATATAAGAATTTTGAATTCTTCTACAATACATGTAAGTTTATTATATGCCTGTCACATAGTAAACACTTAAGAGCTGTTATCAGTTATTACTAATCATAACAATTATTTTTAATGACTGAATAGTACACCATTATATTGAGGAGCCTTTAGTATTGGAAATATAATTTTTGTTCTTACTTAAAGCCTTCTGGTGAACATACTTGTAAAACTTTCCATTTGTAGAAGTATTCCCTTAGGATGAATTTCTAGAAGTAAATATGATGAGTTTAATGTCTCTTTTTAAGACTATAGATACCTATTATCAAATTACTGAACAGAAAAGAGCCAATGAAAAGAAGAAACTCTTTTGAAAATATAAGACAAGCCGTATACACCCACATGCCCAAATTATGAGGGTGAAGCATTGATGGTGATGAATATGATACAATGGGAACGTTTAGGTTCTAAAAATCTCATGCTAGAAAATCCTTGATTTACCTATAAAGTAAAATAACCAGTGTTTCTGTGTCCATTTGGAGAATGACGTACCATATTCAGCCAGTCAGTAGTTCTATAGTAGCCAGGCTTTTCCCCCTCTATCACTGAACAGATTACTATTCCTTCAGTTAAACATGAGGCAAAATAGCTGGCCTGCCTTTAGGGCCATTTTTATTTTAACATCTGTGTCTTTAAATCAAAGAATCTCACTCAAGTCAGCATGATACTCACACTACAAGAGACATACAAGGGATTGAGACCTCATGAGAAAACTGCAGATTGCAATTTCCCATTTGACTGCTCAATCTGGGGCATGTGTTCATGGAATGGGGCATGTGTTCATGGAATGGTCACCCACACTACTTACATCTCTCTCAATTATTCTCTGTCAGCATGAACAAATTAAATATGCAAATGGGGAAACTTCACACATTTTGGATGTTTAAATAGGATATTTAGCATGTTCTTCATCCTTGTATATAAAATGGAAAATGGAAGAAAAAGGAAAAGAGAGCAGGAAGAGTGAAAAGATATGTGCATACACAAGAAGAAAACTATTTTTAAACTTGAAATGTGTCTTCTCTCGCTATCAGTGTGCAGTGTTATTTCAATACTCAGTTCATACTTTTTGCAATAAATTAAACAGTGGCATATCTCTGATATACACCATGGAAGATCTCATGTTTTTAAGCTCTACCAGGTGTACTTAAAATAAAATCACAAATGAGAAGAAATAGTCTTGTCCTCACCAAAGTGAAATCTAGAAAAAGATATGTCGACAGTAGTTTGAACATTTCAGTGGTAAAGGCTAATATTTTTTTTTGCACTGCCTTATAACTAAAATATCCCAAATGCCTCATCTTCATTTACCTTTAGACACTAAGACAAAAAAAGATATAATGGGATTTAAATAAGTTTATATTTACATAGTTTATATAGTTTTAGTTATCTACTATGAATGAGGTGAGTGGCAAAGAAGTTTCATGTTCAAACTCAAAGAAATAAGCAACTGGGAAATAAATTATCTTAATTCTCTTAAGAAGTCATTACCTTATTCCTTATTGAGTTGCATCTTATTCCGAATTGAGTTGCACGTAAACGGTTGACCACGTTCCAGGAAATGTTTGTTCATAAAAAGCTCATTTCCTTTCTTCAAGGTGACGGAAAGTTAAATTACTATGCTCAGGAGATGAGTAATATGAGTAAGAGACAGAATTAAAAGGCCATAGGAACACAGTAATAATCTGAGTCCAGTTAGTGAGTCTAGATAGGAAAATAAGGCTAAAATCTAAATTGGTCTGATAGGCATAGGCCCAATTATACAGAAAATCTGAATAGCATTCTGAACCTGAATATTGCATCTATCCCATGAATGTAGATACAGGACTTCATTGGAATACAAAAAGAGGATTTCAGAAATGGGCACTAATCTATGTATGGGGTACTTTAATCAAAATGCTGTATCTGACAGATTAGCTACTTCAGGAAGCATTTTTCCAAAAGGTGTACAAACATTGAAGACATATTCATAAAATTTATCAGGTAAACTAATGATTCTTACTTGATAGGGGTAATGGGAGTAGTAAACATCTGCTGTGATTCTGGCCCACCAGTATCTCTTTACTCAACTTCTGGAAAATGCCATTCTAGGCCCTGTGTTTTTGGGAAGAGTGAGGGAAGCTCATGCCAAGATTCTGGGGTGCCTCCGTATGTGGTACAGGGGCGGGCACATGGCAAAACCCAAACTCATGAGTTCCAGTTTTCAACTCTGGCGTTTCCCTCTTGGAAGCAAAAAGGTGAGCCTAGAGCTTCTACAGGCATCTTATGATAACAAGGATATCTATAACCAGCAAAAAAGCAACAGGACCCAGAAATGGAGCCATCATTTGAGCTGTGCATCCAATTGAAGCAAGCTCTATTCCTAGATTGTTCAGTTATAAGAATCAAACAATTCTCATTTAGCTTAAGTTTTCTATCACTCAAAACTAATAGGTAGGAAAATAAGGATAGACTGAGTGCCTCCTATATTTTCTGGGGACGTGATGAAGCAGCCTATCAAACTGGACTGATATCCCTTGGAGTCTCATATTTGGACCAAAGAACAACAGACAAGATACTGCTATTTATCAGATTTCCTGCACCTACCTATCAGTTTGCAATCTAGATCCTGTCTGTGTTGGAGATGCCCAAGACCACCCTCAGTCTTACTGATTATACACAGGAAAAGAACACAGAGCAAAGGGCACAGGCTCAGGTGGTGAAGTTGAGGAAGCCAGACACAAGCTTCCAAGGGTTTCTACCATTGGGTTACACAGGATGCACTTACATTCTTTAGCAATAATTTGTGGCAAGAAATGTTGTTTACCAGAGAAGTTCATTAAAGATTCAATGCCCAGGGTTTTTATTGGAGGCTAGTCGTAGAAGCACCTTCTGCCCAGCATGTAGCCAAATGGAAGGCAGATGCTCAGTAGAAACCACATTGTATGGTTTAGACACAGTGAGGCACTCTTGCCATTTAGGGAAAGTTTTACATCGGTAGGAAACTGTTGATTATTCAGTTCTCAAACTCCAGGCAAAGGCCAACCTTGTGAGCAGGTCTTTCTAATGACAGTAGTCTCAGGCCTGCCATGTTAATTGTTTTCTGCATACTGCCTTTATTATGGCATACTTCAAGAACTTAACTTAGGACACTCTCTCTTCCTTATGCCAACTGCCGCTTGCCACCTTCCATGGAGAGAGCTCTTGTTTACTGGACTGGATATCCACACAGATGTTGCAGATGAGTTTAATGTCCTATCACGTGCCTTCTTCTCATAGAAGACAGAGCTCATTTCAGGTTCCAGCCTGTCCTTATATGCCCTGCTTTGCTGCAACCAAGTAAACTAGACGACAAGCCACAGGGGAACTAGACAATGTTCTATTTATTTTAATATCTGGACTTCTAAGCACATGCTACTTCTTTAGCGCATATTTGTTGAATGAATACCTATATCCCAAGATGGAAAGGTGTCCTGCCCCTGGATGAACAGGTCTTCCGCATTGCTTTGTCATTGTGTAGCTGCTCTCTTGAACATGGTACACACACACACACACACATAAGCCATGCCACTTTTTGATACAGACGTGTAGGCAAACTATCCCAATCTCAACTGCAGAATGGCTGCTTCAGTTGCTAGGGCTAAAACTAGTTTACTGCTTTAGTGACAAGCCACCAAATTAACTTAAAGAACACACAAATATGCCCATAGAATAAGACTTCTGCTCATATAACAATTTCAAAATTAGAATATAAAAACCAGAGTAACTTGCTGGTCCTACTGTGAACAATTAAGTTAAGAAAAACACTTTGTTTTTATAATACTCTGAACACTGTACTAAAGAAAAGTGATGAGCATTTTGGTGGCTAGAAAATCTACCTAGAAAACACCCTGCATTCATCTTCTCTGTCTTGCTGCTCTGGCTGCTCTCCACAGATCCCAGATGTAATCTGCTCATAAACAGCCTGTAATACTGTTCATCCAACTTGCACAGTGCGCTGTGGGCCTGGCAACCTCCCTCTGTGGGAAGCATGGCTGCAGATGACTAGCTGAAAATAAAACTAAACTCCAGGCTGAATGTATCATCATGATTTTAATTAAGTTTCTAGAAGAGTTGCTTCATTTTGTAGCAGTTTTCCCTTTCTCATTTACAAATATGGTCTAAGAATACTATCTTTAAGTAAATAAGGCATTTTGAATCAAAGTACAGTAAATGTGGATGAGTGAATTTTCCTCATTATTAGTCTTGCAAATGCTGCTGATTTTAATATAGGATGCTGTCCTTTAAGACAACTTATGTCTATAAACATTAATATTTTACAGCATGCTACAGAATCACATAGCTACAGAAATCTCAGGAAGCAATCATGTGTATCTTTTTAACCTAAAGAAAAACGTCTGCCACAAATTGAAACAGGCCTTTAAAAGGGATAACTTATTCTACTGTCTCTCACAGATGAGTTGTCCTTTGAAAATTTTAACACCTCTTTAGCTATGACTAAAAATTTCTGTCAGGTTACACTATATTTGGTATAAAAAGTATATTCCTAATTTTGCTTCCCAGTTGAAATATAACAGCTGATTAAGAGGACTCTCATAATCTGTAAAACACCATAAATGCTAAAAACATGACAACTTTATCACTATAGACAATCTTGTTTATAATAAAATTCACCTATGTTGGATAAACTCTAATTCTTGCAGATATAGAACTTTGTTTTCGACTGAGTTCATCTTAGCACAGCTTCCTGTAGGTTTAAGAATCCCAATCTTCAAACTTTGAAGTCAGTGATTCCAACTATCATTTATTAGGAAAGAAACTAAGGCTATGGGCAAATTACTACCTGAATTATTACCAAATCACTGTGTAAATAACTAGGCAAGCTTGCAAACTAAATTTCATCAGAAGTCAGTCGTTGGCCGGGCGCGGTGGCTCACGCCTGTAATCCCAGCACTTTGGGAGGCCGAGGCGGGCGGATCACAAGGTCAGGAGATCGAGACCACAGTGAAACCCCGTCTCTACTAAAAATACAAAAAATTAGCCGGGCGCGGTGGTGGGCGCCTGTAGTCCCAGCTACTCAGGAGGCTGAGGCAGGAGAATGGCGTGAACCCGGGAGGCGGAGCTTGCAGTGAGCCGAGATCGCGCCACTGCACTCCAGCCTGGGCGACAGCGCGAGACTCCGTCTCAAAAAAAAAAAAAAAAAAAAAGAAGTCAGTCGTTGCCAGTTCTCCTGCTGTTTATGGGGATTACCTTGATATGTACATTTATATGTACAAATGCATACATACACACATCAGATATGTAAGTCACTAGATAACTTTCCCCAGTGTTATCCAGGAGTTACAGCATTTAACACACTTGTCCATTGAAATATGAAACTTGAAAACCACAGTTTCAACTTGAAAGAAACAGTTTTACCTGGAAAGAAACCATTTTATTTCATCAATTTCTATGATAGTTAAACCTAGTTTTCTGTACTGCTGTGTCTGTACTTGGTTCTATGTTTCCAGGCAACCAAAAGGATGAGGATGGAGTGGAGGCAGAAAATCTCACTTGCATTATTCAGGCCAAGTAAATATTAAATCAATTACTAAAATTCTTATTAAAGTGAGAGCTGCTTAAATGTGGGGGGCTCATGGGTCTTCTATGATTATTTTAAATTGCAAGTTGACAAAGTGGAGATGGTGACAGTAGTGCTTTTGCCCGACATCCCTTGAAGTATGAAAACAGGCAAAACAATTATGAGGGAAGACAAAGTAAATAAAATTTGTTTTGCAATGTCTATTAGGAAGCAAAATATATTTTTATTTGATTGTCTTTTAAATAGAAAAATCAGTTGCTCCAATTTTTGTCTCAGATTTTTTCCAGTGTATATAGTAGGTTACTTACTAGAAGATACAAAGCAAATTAACCCATAAGTCAATTTATATAAGTAGAAGTTTGACTCTATTTACAAGCTATCATATTAAAGCTTAATTAGTTGTAGTTACTACATATTAGTAATCCATGGCAATTTTCTTTGTATTTCAAAATAATACACAAATCTTCTAAATAAGAAAGCCATTTAATTTTATTAGCTCTTACAAGTAGAGATTGGTATTTAGTCTTTCAAATATTTTCACTTTCATGATAATCCATCAACATGCAAAATGATGAAAGAGAATACATATGCATTATTCATAGATGTAGTGAGCAAATTTAAATTGTTTATGCTGATTTTCCTAATTTTCTCAATAAAGAAAGAGAAAATATTTTTTGAGTTTACAAGCCAATCCATAATTTATAGATTCCAAAAATCTTTTTGTGTAGCACTCAAGATGAGTTTTCTACAGAAAAATGGACCTCAGTGGCCTAAGGTTCCTACAGAAGTCTATCAAATCCATAATGTACCTGATATATACTACTAATATAGAATCTGCCCATAATGTAGAGTGATGTTTTAATGGAAAAGTATGTTAAACAATGATCTAGTTTTGAGTGTTAAGATTACATTTCCCCTGCCCATTACTTTGGAAATAGAACGAGGCGCGTCTCACCAACCATCCTCCTGCAGAAAGTTCTCTGACCTGTGAAACAGGAAGCTCTAAATGTCTGGAAAGTATGGATTGGACACGTGTCTTGGATTCAATTATCTTACATGCCACTGGAATGAACCTGCCTGATTCTCCACTTTCTCTGCTTCATTCTGAGCATCCTTGCCTTCCCTGGGTACTAGAAGGAGAATGGAGCCTTAGAATCAATGCTCTCAACCCACCCGTTCTTTTCCCCAGCACTATCCACCTTTCCAAATAACGTCTCCAAAAGTTTCAGTCTATTGGAGCTATGGTGGGAGCCACATAGGAACCTCTCAGGGAGGAGGGTAATGCAAAATTAATGAACCACAATTCTCTGGCCAGAAGAACCACACAGACTATTTATTACCAGGATCGGAGATAATGGGCCCCTTTCTTCCTAAATTTCATTTTTTCTCTTAATTTATTCTGACAATGAGGAGACAGAAAAAGTTGCACGATGGTGATGTGGAGTCTAATGGTGTATCTCTGGATACAAAAAGAGCCACCTCAGGTAAAAACTTTAAACCTTGAAATGAGACTGTTCTCTTCCTGTTAATTATTCCATTATTCCCTAATGTTTTTAATAATAAAACCCCCTAAACAACTACAAAGAGTTAGGATCTTGCTCTGGGGTTATGAGTACACAGACTATTCTCTTCCTGTTAATTATTCCATTATTTCCTAATGTTTTTAATAATAAAACTCCCCAGACAACTACAAAGAGTTAGGAGCTTGCTCTGGGGTTATGAGTACAGAGGAAACTGTGTGGCTGCATTTTGTTCCTCAGAACCCAAGGAAAAAGAAATACCTGGAGCTGAAGCAATAGATTGTGTTAGTAGAGAAGGAGAGAAAGGAGAAGAAAGACAAAGTGGGGAGGGAAGAGGAAGAAAGCCAGGATGTCGCTGAGGAGGATGAGGAGGGGCAGAAGTGAGATGAAGGTCATGAGGAAGAAACTAGGAATGCAAAAGTACCAGGATTCTGGTGTTAAGCAAGAGTTTGATGGTGGTAAGCTGGGTTTTCACTCTCACCCTTATATCCAGATCAACGCTTTTCCTTACACCACAAGTACTGTCAGGTCTTGAGCATAGAGGTAAGGCAAAAAGCAGGGTTTGGTATTTGGGAGGACCAGGAAAACAGACCTTGTATGAAAAGCATGAGGAAGACAGAAGGCAATTCTATGGGGAACTTCAGAACAGGCACTCAGCTGGTAATATGGCCTGAACAGTTACTGATAACATGAAGAACACAGACACTTCTGAGATGGGCTGTATCAGGATTTAAAAATTAATAAGCATGAAGAAAGGGTTTTTATTTTACTTGATTATATTTAAAAGGGTATAATTTCATGGGAGCAGAGGCAAGTTGTGCTCACAAGGAATACAGTGACATATATGTATTTTTCATGTTTGGAAACTTCCAGGATAGAGATGGATAACAGTTAAAAAAACTAATATTTTGCATTCAGTATCCAAATAAAGATTAAAGAACTACACTATAATTTTTCTATTATACACTGTTGTGAGGTCTAAATGTACAATACTTCCTAATCATATAATTCTTTTATAAGTCATTTTTTATTTCTAAATTCTATCTTAAATAGGCTTTCTTCTCTGAATCAGTTTTACTGGGTGAGAAGGATGACCTTTACAATGGGACTAACAAATTCACCAAGTAGTAAAATATGAACAGCTTGCATTTGTCAATAAGGTGGCAAAAAAAAAAAAATCACCATTCAGTTTTTCTGGATTTGGTGCTCTCTGTTTTGCCTACAAAGAATATTTCAGAAAAATATGTTCATCTTTAATTTATTGCCACAGTATTTCAGAACACTCATTAAATACATACAGACCTGGTATAAACATGTCCAGAGTTATCAAAACACAATGTTGGCTTTATGAATAAATGCAAGTCTTTATGCAGAAATGAAGACTTTTAAATAAGGTGAATGTGAAACAGCCTAAGCTGTGAAGTCAGGGTAGTCAAGGGGATCTGATTTTAAATTCAGCCCCTACTAAGTGTGCTGCACAGAGTAACTTATTTAATCTCTCTAAGTTGTTCAAATGGTGTTAGTGAGACATACAGGATTCTACTGAGAATTATATGAGAAACAGTAGGTAATTTGCAGTGTGGGAACTCAATGAGTTATTCGTTTTCTTTTCATTACTCTTCTTACAGTGTTTTGGTTTTTGTTTTTTGTTTGTTTGTTTGTTTTTGAGAGTAAATAACATAAAGTGTGCCTCCGTGGATACACAGGTAATCAAATCCATAAATGTTCCCATTCAACTCCTAGTTCCATGTTCCCAGGTGAAAGTAATAAATAAATCATAGATATCTTTTTTTTTTTAAGTACTATAATTTTTACCTTTTTAAGAAGGGTCCTTAGATCCATTAGTGTTATTTGACTTTCTCAACAGTCCACAGAAGAAGAACTAGAACCCCGTCCCCTGCCTTCTTGTGCAGGACTATCTACTGTGTCATGTACAAACGCATTTCCATCTTGAATAATCAACTGAAGCACAAACACCCTAGCAACCCTAGAAAGTGCTACTACTTATTATGATATGCATGTCCATTTTTAATAATAGCTATATTTTAATAAATAAATCTGTATCTTTATAATTTAACCATTTCTCTGAAACAAAAAGTCTTTTCATCTGTACTTATGGATGACAAACTATGCACTGATGCTCTAACCACCTATGTGGTATAGATAATACTTGGAGAAACCTCAAGTTATTTTTTTGAGGATATAACCATTGTCAAGCTGCCTATGTGTTACAGGTGAAGCTTTGGTAAGTCTAAGAAATTTTTTTCAGATGTACCCATTGCCTGACTTTAATATATGAATACATTTGGAATACGAATGGGCCTGCCTCCTGTCAGACGGATATTCTCTTCTGTTCTCTTGCACTCCATCTGTTATGGCAGAGGAAATCAACAGCCTTGGGAACCCACAGAAAAAGTCTGACAGCTGCAGGACTCAGATTCTAATTTCAAGAAGTTATGATTCACCAAGACTTTCTGATAGGAAAAGCATTCCCTACTACAACCTAGAGGGGCTATGTATGACTGTATGCATGGTTTAATTAATTGATTAGGCAAAGGGAGGAGAACATGGCTAAAATTTTAAAATTTAGTCAGAAATGTAGACCAGGCGTGGTGGCTCACATCTGTAATCCCAGCACTTTGGGAGGCCGAGGCAGGTGGATCACGAGGTCAGGAGTTCAAGACCAGCCTGGCCAATATGGTGAAACCCCGTCTCTACTAAAAATACCAAAAATTAGCCAGGCGTAGTGACAGGCACTTGTAATCCCAGCTATTCAGGAGGCTGAGGCAGGAGAATCGCTTGAACCTGGGAGGTGGATGTTGCAGTGAGCCAAGACCATGCCATTGCCTTCCAGCCTGGGCAACAAGAGTGAAACTCCGTCTCAAAAAACAAAACAAAACAAAACAAACAAACAAAAAATTAGGTCAGAAATGTTATCAGGAGGGCGGAGCAAGATGGCTGAATAGGAACAGCTCTAGTCTCCAACTCCCAGCGCCAGCGACACAGAAGACCGGTGATTTCTGCATTTTCAACTGAGGTACTGGGTTCATCTCACTGGGGAGTGCCGGACGATCTGTGCTGCTCAGCTGCTGCAGCCCGACCAGCAAGAGCTGAAGCAGGGCGAGGCATTGCCTCACCTGGGAAGCGCAAGGGGGAAGGGAATCCCTTTTCCTAGCCAGGGGAACTGAGACACACAACACCTGGAAAATCGGGTAACTCCCACCCCAATATTCCGCTTTAAGCAAACAGGCACACCAGGAGATCATATCCCACACCTGGCCGGGAGGGTCCCACGCCCACGGAGCCTCCCTCATTGCTAGCACAGCAGTCTGTGATCTACCGGCAAGGCAGCAGCGAGGCTGGGGGAGGGGCGCCCGCCATTGCTGAGGCTTAGGTAGGTAAACAAAGCTGCTGGGAAGCTCCAACTGGGTGGAGCTCACAGCAGCTCAAGGAAACCTGCCTGTCTCTGTAGACTCCACCTCTGGGGACAGGGCACAGCTACACAACAACAACAACAACAACAACAAAGCAGCAGAAACCTCTGCAGACGCAAACGACTCTGTCTGACAGCTTTGAAGAGAGCAGTGGATCTCCCAACACGGAGGCTGAGATCTGAGAACGGACAGACTGCCTGCTCAAGTGGGTCCCTGACCCCTGAGTAGCCTAACTGGGAGACATCCCCCACTAGGGGCAGTCTGACACCCCACACCTCACAGGGTGGAGTACACCCCTGAGAGGAAGCTTCCAAAGCAAGAATCAGACAGGTACACTCGCTGTTCAGAAATATTCTATCTTCTGCAGCCTCTGCTGCTGATACCCAGGCAAACAGGGTCAGGAGTGGACCTCAAGCAATCTCCAACAGACCTACAGCTGAGGGTCCTGACTGTTAGAAGGAAAACTATCAAACAGGAAGGACACCTACACCAAAACCCCATCAGTACATCACCATCATCAAAGACCAGAGGCAGATAAAACCACAAAGATGGGGAAAAAGCAGGGCAGAAAAGCTGGAAATTCAAAAAATAAGAGTGCATCTCCCCCCACAAAGGAGCGCAGCTCATCGCCAGCAACGGATCAAAGCTGGACGGAGAATGACTTTGACGAGATGAGAGAAGAAGGCTTCAGTCCATCAAATTTCTCAGAGCTAAAGGAGGAATTACGTACCCAGCGCAAAGAAACTAAAAATCTTGAAAAAAAAGTGGAAGAATTGACGGCTAGACTAATTAATGCAGAGAAGGTCATAAACGAAATGAAAGAGATGAAAACCATGACACGAGAAATACGTGACAAATGCACAAGCTTCAGTAACCGACTCGATCAACTAGAAGAAAGAGTATCAGCGATTGAGGATCAAATGAATGAAATGAAGCGAGAAGAGAAACCAAAAGAAAAAAGAAGAAAAAGAAATGAACAAAGCCTGCAAGAAGTATGGGATTATGTAAAAAGACCAAATTTACGTCTGATTGGGGTGCCTGAAAGTGAGGGGGAAAATGGAACCAAGTTGGAAAACACTCTGCAGGATATCATCCAGGAGAACTTCCCCAACCTAGTAGGGCAGGCCAACATTCAAATCCAGGAAATACAGAGAACACCACGAAGATACTCCTCGAGAAGAGCAACTCCAAGACACATAATTGCCAGATTCACCAAAGTTGAAATGAAGGAAAAAATCTTAAGGGCAGCCAGAGAGAAAGGTCGGGTTACCCACAAAGGGAAGCCCATCAGACTCACAGCAGATCTCTCGGCAGAAACTCTCCAAGCCAGAAGAGAGTGGGGGCCAATATTCAACATTCTTAAAGAAAAGAATTTTAAAACCACAATTTCATATCCAGCCAAACTAAGTTTCATAAGTGAAGGAGAAATAAAATCCTTTACAGATAAGCAAATGCTTAGAGATTTTGTCACCACTAGGCCTGCCTTACAAGAGACCCAGAAGGAAGCACTCAACATGGAAAGGAACAACCGGTACCAGCCATTGCAAAAACATGCCAAAATGTAAAGACCATCGAGGCTAGGAAGAAACTGCATCAACTAACGAGCAAAATAACCAGTTAATATCATAATGGCAGGATCAAGTTCACACATAACAATCTTAACCTTAAATGTAAATGGACTAAATGCTCCAATGAAAAGACACAGACTGGCAAACTGGATAAAGAGTCAAGACCCATCAGTCTGCTGTATTCAGGAGACCCATCTCACACGCAGAGACATACATAGGCTCAAAATAAAGGGATGGAGGAAGATTTACCAAGCAAATGGAGAACAAAAAAAAGCAGGGGTTGCAATCCTAGTCTCTGATAAAACAGACTTTAAACCATCAAAGATCAAAAGAGGCAAAGAAGGCCATTACATAATGGTCAAGGGATCAATTCAACAGGAAGAGCTAACTATCCTAAATATATATGCACCCAATACAGGAGCACCCAGATTCATAAAGCAAGTCCTTAGAGACTTACAAAGAGACTTAAACTCCCATACAATAATAATGGGAGACTTCAACACTCCACTGTCAACATTAGACAGATCAACCAGACAG
Source organism: Papio anubis (assembly GCF_008728515.1). Taxonomy (NCBI): domain Eukaryota; kingdom Metazoa; phylum Chordata; class Mammalia; order Primates; family Cercopithecidae; genus Papio; species Papio anubis. The sequence continues at coordinate 34,594,318 of NC_044984.1, forward strand.
AAAGTTAACAAGGATATCCAGGAATTGAACTCATCTCTGCAGCAAGCAGACCTAATAGACATCTACAGAACTCTCCACCCCAAATCAACAGAATATACATTCTTCTCAGCACCACATCGTACTTACTCCAAAATTGACCATATAATTGGAAGTAAAGCACTCCTCAGCAAATGTACAAGAACAGAAATTATAACAAACTGTCTCTCAGACCACAGTGCAATCAAACTAGAACTCAGGACTAAGAAACTCAATCAAAACCGCTCAACTACATGGAAACTGAACAACCTGCTCCTGAATGACTACTGGGTACATAACGAAATGAAGGCAGCAATAAAGATGTTCTTTGAAACCAATGAGAACAAAGATACAACATACCAGAATCTCTGGGACACATTTAAAGCAGTGTGTAGAGGGAAATTTATAGCACTAAATGCACACAAGAGAAAGCAGGAAAGATCTAAAATTGGCACTCTAACATCACAATTAAAAGAACTAGAGAAGCAAGAACAAACATATTCAAAAGCTAGAAGGCGGAAAGAAATAACTATGATCACGGCAGAACTGAAGGAGATAGAGACACAAAAAACCCTCCAAAAAAATCAATGAATCCAGGAGTTGGTTTTTTGAAAAGGACAACAAAATTGATAGACCACTAGCAAGACTAATAAAGAAGAAAAGAGAGAAGAATCAAATACATGCAATAAAAAATGATAAAGAGGATATCACCACCGACCCCACAGAAATACAACTACCATCAGAGAATACTATAAACACCTCTACGCAAATAAACTTGAAAATCTAGAAGAAATGGATAATTTCCTGGACACTTACACTCTCCCAAGACTAAACCAGGAGGAAGCTGAATTCCTGAATAGACCAATAGCAGGCTCTGAAATTGAGGCAATAATTAATAGCCTACCAACCAAAAAAAGTCCAAGACCAGATGGATTCACAGCTGAGTTCTAGCAGAGGTACAAGGAGCTGATACCATTCCTTCTGAAACTATTCCAATCAATAGAAAAAGAGAGAATCCTCTGTAACTCATTTTATGAGGCCAGCATCACCCTGATACCAAAGCCTGGCAGAGACGCAACAAAAAAAGAGAATTTTAGACCAATATCCCTGAAGAACATCGATGCAAAAATCCTCAATAAAATACTGGCAAACCGGATCCAGCAGCACATCAAAAAACTTACCCACCATGATCAAGTGGGCTTCATCCCTGGGATGCAAGGCTGGTTCAACATACACAAGTCAATAAACGTAATCCAGCATATAAACAGAACCAAAGACAAAAACCACATGATTATCTCAATAGATGCAGAAAAGGCCTCTGACAAAATTCAACAGCCCTTCATACTAAAAACGCTCAATAAATTCGGTATTGATGGAACGTATCTCAAAATCATAAGAGCTATTTATGACAAACCCACAGCCAATATCATACTGAATGGGCAAAAACTGGAAAAATTCCCTTTGAAAACTGGCACAAGACAGGGATGCCCTCTCTCACCACTCCTATCCAACATAGTGTTGGAAGTTCTGGCTAGGGCAATCAGGCAAGAGAAAGAAATAAAGGGTATTCAGTTAGGAAAGGAAGAAGTCAAATTGTCCCTGTTTGCAGATGACATGATTGTATATTTAGAAAACCCCATTGTCTCAGCCCAAAATCTCCTTAAGCTGGTAAGAAACTTCAGCAAAGTCTCAGGATACAAAATTAATGTGCAAAAATCACAAGCATTCTTATACAGCAGTAACAGACAAACAGAGAGCCAAATCATGATGAACTTCCATTCACAAAAGAGAATGAAAGAGAGAATGAAATACCTAGGAATCCAACTTACAAGGGATGTAAAGGACCTCTTCAAGGAGAACTACAAACCACTGCTCAGTGAAATAAAAGAGGACACAAACAAATAGAAGAACATACCATGCTCATGGATAGGAAGAATCAATATCGTGAAAATGGCCATACTGCCCAAGGTAATTTATAGATTCAATGCCATCCCCATCAAGCTACCAATGACTTTCTTCACAGAATTGGAAAAAACTGCTTTAAAGTTCATATGGAACTAAAAAAGAACCCACATTGCCAAGACAATCCTAAGTCAAAAGAACAAAGCTGGAGGCATCACGCTACCTGACTTCAAACTATGCTACAAGGTTACAGTAACCAAAACAGCATGGTACTGGTACCAAAACAGAGATATAGACCAATGGAACAGAACAGAGTCCTCAGAAATAATACCACACATCTACAGCCATCTGATCTTTGACAAACCTGAGAGAAACAAGAAATGGGGAAAGGATTCCCTGTTTAATAAATGGTGCTGGGAAAATTGGCTAGCCATAAGTAGAAAGCTGAAACTGGATCCTTTCCTTACTCTTTATACGAAAATTAATTCAAGATGGATTAGAGACTTAAATGTTAGACCTAATACCATGAACACCCTAGAAGAAAACCTAGGTTCAGGACATAGGCATGGGCAAGGACTTCATGTCTAAAACACCAAAAGCAATGGCAACAAAAGCCAAAATTGACAAATGGGATCTCATTAAACTAAAGAGCTTCTGCACAGCAAAAGAAACTACCATCAGAGTGAACAGGCAACCTACAGAATGGGAGAAAATTTTTGCAATCTACTCATCTGACAAAGGGCTAATATCCAGAACCTACAAAGAACTCAAACAAATTTACAAGAAAAAACAAACAATCCCATCAAAAAGTGGGCAAAGGATATGAACAGACACTTCTCAAAAGAAGACATTCATACAGCCAACAGACACATGAAAAAATGCTCATCATCACTGGCCATCAGAGAAATGCAAATCCAAACCACAATGAGATACCATCTCACACCAGTTAGAATGGCAATCATTAAAAAGTCAGGAAACAACAGGTGCTGGAGAGGATGTGGAGAAATAGGAACGCTTTTACACTGTTGGTGGGATTGTAAACTAGTTCAACCATTATGGAAAACAGTATGGCGATTCCTCAAGGATCTAGAACTAGATGTACCATATGACCCAGCCATCCCATTACTGGGGATATACCCAAAGGATTCTAAATCATGCTGCTATAAAGACACATGCACACGTATGTTTATTGCGGCACTATTCACAATAACAAAGACTTGGAATCAACCCAAATGTCCATCAGTGGCAGACTGGATTAATAAAATGTGGCACATATACACCATGGAATACTATGCAGCCATAAAAAAGGATGAGTTTGTGTCCTTTGTAGGGACATGGATGCAGCTGGAAACCATCATTCTTAGCAAACTATCACAAGAACAGAAAACCAAACACCGCATGTTCTCACTCATAGGTGGGAACTGAACAATGAGATCACTTGGACTCGGGAAGGGGAACATCATACACCGGGGCCTATCATGGGGAGGGGGGAGGAGGGAGGGATTGCACTGGGAGTTATACCTGATGTAAATGACGAGTTGATGGGTGCTGACGAGTTGATGGCTGCCGCACGCCAACATGGCACAAGTATACATATGTAACAAACCTGCACGTTATCCACATGTACCCTAGAACTTAAAGTATTAAAAAAAAAAAAAAAAAAAAAAGGAGCAATAGAAGCATGATCATCAACGTCAATATCCGGTTACAAAAAAGGGAAATAGATGAAGCAGTTGTCTGCATTTCTTATGCAACCAGTATTTTCTGAGTGCCTACTGCGTGCTGGAGACAGTTCAAAGGTTAACGACACAGATGGGGGCTCTACCCATGGAGCTTAATAAGCAAATAAATAAGCAGAAATGTAGGCAATGATACACATGACGGGGAAAAAATGGATTGATGTGATATTGATGGGAAAAGGTGGCTGTTTCAAACAGGGTCAAGGCCTATCTGAGGTGTGCTGTTTAAATTCAGATGCAAGTGACAAGGAACCAGCCACAATGAAGACACAGAGGAAGATCTTTCTAGCAGCAGGAAAAGCGACTGAAAAGCCTCTAAGTTGAGAACAAACCTGGAGATTTTGAGAAACAGATGAAAGAAAAAAGCTGGTGCAATTAAGTCTTAATGAACCAGGGGATACAGGTGGGGGTGAGGATGATGGAAAAGATGGGGGACAAGCAGGCAGAGTCTGTGGACCATGTGAAAAGCCGTGTTGATTTAAAGCATAATGGGGCCCGTAATCCAAGCACTTTGGGAAGCTGAGGTGGGTGGATCACTTGAGGTCAGGAGTTAAAGACCAGCCTGGCCAACATGGCGAAACCCTGTCTCTACCAAGAAATACAAAAATTAGCCAGGCATGGTGGTACACACCTGTAATCTCAGCTACTCAGGAGGTTGAGGCAGGAGAATCACTTGAACCTGGGAGGCAGAGGTTACAGTCAGCCAAGATGGCACCACTGCACCCCAGCCTGGGCGACAGAGCGAGACCCTGTCGAACAATAAATAAATAAGAATAAAGTGTGATGGAAAGCTATGACCTTATCTACATTTCTCAAAGATCATTCTGGTTGCTCTCTGGAGCATGGCTTATGAAGGATGAGCACGCATGCAGGAAGACCAGTCAGAAGGCTAGCTATTGCAATAAGTGATGAGAGGCAACAGTGACTTGGGCAGATGGCAGCAGTGAAATGAAGATAAATATAGGAAGGATAAATAATGCTTCCTATATAGAGCAGAGGTTCTAAATAATAAGAGCAGAGGTTCCCATACTTTCTTGCTTCATGGCGCCCTTGGTGTCTCAGTAATTTTTTTCATAGCACACATAGGTCTAAAGTACCTAGCAGTTTCACTTTTAAGGTACATACTACTTAAGAGTAGTAGTCCATCTATGTCATTAATTTGCTTGAAAATTTAAAATATCCTGTGGTCTCCTGTGAAGGGTGCCCTGTGGCTCCAGGCTGTTTAGGAACCATAGCCTTAGTACTAAGACTTGCAAGAGAAATGGATGCGAAGATTACAGATAAAAGAAGAATCAAAGATTCCTGGCCAAAATCCTGGATTTGAGGCCTGAGCAAGTAGAGGGACAGTAGTGCCACTCACTGAGATGGGTAAGAATGGGGAAAAACACAACCCTGAAAAGTATCATGCCATGTACAAATAAGAAAGTTGAGACTTAGAGTGTCTGTGTAAATTACTCAAGGTAGCACAAGTGGTCAGGAAACAAGAAATTTGATTCCAGGTCTGTCTAATACCAGATAAAATAATAATATAACAAAAAATAAGCTTCTATGACTTAGTCACATTAGAGTAGATTATGATATTGCAGTTAATTCTAACATTATCAGATAGGTCTGTCTGATTCTGATTCTGAAGTTAGCTATGACATAACTCCCTGTTAGTTGATAAACAGGGATTGTAAGGGGTGGCAAGTAGCAGCCTTGTCCACACAGTCTCAAAAAGAATTCTTTTAATGTAAAATGAAGGTCTTGGGGATAAAAAATGAAACTGAACATTCTATGAATGTCCATAGCTGCTGACATAACAACTAGCTATTCCTAAAACCAGAGCCACTCTATTGATCAGCTTTCTTTTCAACCCAGCCACGAATGGGACATATATGGGGAAAGTTCTAAGTACAATACTAACTGAATGTTGATTCCTTAGGACAGGTGGCACAACCTCAAAGGCCTAGATGAGGCCAGGTTATATGGAGTAGCAGGGAATGTAGGGAATGGGAGAGGACATACATCATCTCCAACAGGCAATGCCATCCCTGGAAATCTGGACTTTAATGTAAAATTTAACAAATGTAAAAACTCTGGGCCAGGCGCAGTGGTTCACACCTGTAATTCCAGCACTTTGGGTGGCTTAGGCATGTGGATCATGAGGTCAGGAGATCGAGACCATCCTGCCTAACACGGTAAAACCCCGTCTCTACTTAAAATACAAAAAATTAGCCAGGCGTGGTGGCTGGTGCCTGTAGTCCCAGCTACTCGGGAGACTGAGACAGGAGAATCGCTTGAACCCAGGAGGCAGAGATTGCAGTGAGCCAAGATCATGCCACTGCACTCCATCCTGGGCGACAGAGCGAGACTCCATCTCAAACAAACAAACAAACAACAACAACAACAAAAACTCTGCACTTTCTAAAGAAAGCATGCCTGAGGACTAAATTTGGTCCTTGCAAACAGTCTTAGATAAATGATTACACTTTTGGATAAGCAGCTGAGGGAAGAGACTTAGGGACATTAAAGAAGGATCATTAGAAGAATCCAGGAGTAGGCTGTTAATTCTAAGCTGGAAACTAAAGTTGAAATTTCACAGTTAAATCTACTTTATACATCTTCTATATTTTTTGGTACTGCGTGTTTTTTCAAAAATAGAAATAGAAGAACCTTACATGTAGTTCTCTAAAGTTTAATCTGTCCAGGAAGAAATGATCTTATCAAAATAAATGAAGATGTTCTAGCAAGAAACACTGTTCATTTTTCTCCCTGCCATTAATGGCAGGTCATCAGACTATTTGTCTCTGCATGGAGCAGCTTAATAGCATTTGAAATCCTGCAATTCTATCAGCCACAGGAAGCATAATCAGAAACTTGAACAGAACTCACTAACTTAGATCTTCACCTGCCTTCAGAAAGAAGGAACCAGGAAAAAGAGATATTTGAAGAATACTTTACAGAACTCTTCAGTGTTGAAATCCAAATTAAATTTACGGCTGGGACTGGTGGCTCATGCCTGTAATCACAACACTTAGGAAGGCAGGGGTGGGAAGACAGCTTGAGTCCAGGACTTTGAGACCTGCCTGGGCAACATAGCAAGACACCATTCTCCACAAGAAGGGAAAAATAAATAAATAAAATTATGAAAACCTATCCAATATTATAAATTATTAGACATGTCATTATAGCCTGTCACTAATTCTAAAAGTCAGGACTAACTTGGCAACATTTTTGAAAGATCCTCTTCTCAAAGCCTGAATGTTGTGGCTTTTATTTTCCTAAGGTCATGTCTGCAGACTAGCTAAGGAAGACACACAATCAGAGAGTGACTCATTCCCCTTATACATCATGCTATGACTCTGGATGTGAACAGAATGAAACAAAACAGTCAGTAGTAACTAAAATCTAGCTGGTTCTCCCTGGGGAATATTGCAAGGGGGCATTTTTAGTATGTGTATGGTCTTTTGGAGGAAATAGACAAATCTGCAGTTATAATATAATAAATAACTATTCATAGATTTCCACTCAGAGTGCTAAAGAAGGCCAGAAGGGGAACACTTACATTGGCCCCTGGGTTCAGGGAGATGACATGTGACCTAAGTTTGGAAGTCTTTTAAGGTACACTAGCTATTTCAGCTAGGGAGAATGGCATGCATGAAGTCACTGAAGCTTGGATTAGCTTTAATCATTGCCAGAAGTACAGGAGGTTCCAAGGAGCAGGAGGTACATGTACCTTTTTATACTTTATATACCTCATCTTTCTGCCTTATTATAATTCCTGGTTTCCAGATCACTGAGGCCCTGAGAAGTTATGAAGCTTGTAGCTTTACATACCCTTCTTTATATACCCTTGTGTAGGGCAGTGGTTGGACATGAAGCAGTGCAGAGTTGGACAAAAGCCACAAGGAGCTCCGGACTTTGAACTTTGCTGAAAGCTGTGGGACACATTAAATCATTTATGTCAAGATGAGACATAATTGATTTTGTTTCAGAAAGTGTAGAGGCAGAGATAATAAAGGCTCAATTGAGGAAGTTGAGATTTAAGGCAGGAAAATCCTCTGTGCATCCCTCTGCAGTGTTGTCCAGTGCCCTGCCCTCACATGCTTGGGCTAGGGTAGGTTCACTTTTTCTCCTTGGGAATTAAGAATTCTGACAATTCCAATCAATCTATTGTGGATGCTTGAACTAGAAGTAACTCCAAAGTTATGGTGGTAGAGATTGACCAGATATAAGCAAAAGAAGAGGATGTTCTCTAAAAGAAAGAAGAAGGATGCATACACCCTACAGAAATAAGAGCAAGAAACCTTGGGGACACAGAGGTTGAACAAGTGACTCTCCAGTTTCTGATTTCAACCCTGTGCCAGGCCCAGCTATATTTCCTGCCTTTAGGCCCTATTTCCTTATTGTAAACCAACTCATCTTCTTAAATTTAGGTTTGAGTGGGATTCTGGTGCAAATAATGTGAGCTCTGGCTAAAGCAAGGCCTGACAGAAAATGGAATGAAGATCATAGGAAGGATACAAGAGATATTAGGAATGTAAAATTGAAGGAAATTACAGTTGATTTGATTTGGGTGTGTTCACTCCCAAGCTACAGGCTTGGGCACCCAACTGGTCACATGCATCATTGAGAAGAGGATTATAAGGGGGGGGGAAGAATTAGCAGAGAGTGATAGGGATTCAGTTTTATGCACATTGAGACTGGTGAGAGTGGAATATTCAAAAGTAGAAATGTTCAGCAGTTGAATATATGAGTACATATGGCAGAGGAGTTCTGACCTGCAATATAGATTAGGTCTTCTTTAACATGTCGATGGTCATTGGCCTAATGGGACTGGAATAGGTCTCTGAGTAGAGCTGCAAGCCAAGACCTGGACAGCACCACCACTAAGGTTCAAATTGAGTAGGAAAAGCCATGAAAGAGACTTAAGATGAAATGCTGAGGTGAGGGACCATTTTTTCAGAAGAACCATGGCCAAGTGATGAGAGCATGGAGAATGAACTCATAGACAGGAATAAATGTAAATCTGGGAAGAGGAAAATAGACCTTCCTCACATCTTTTGTGGCTGGCACTTTGTTGTCTCATTTCATCTTCAAGCAACCTTTCAAGATGGGTCACAGCATATGCTTTTAAAGATAAGCAAAAGAGATCATAAGTTCCCTGAAAATGGGGTAAGTCATATTCTGTATCTCTGGTCCCTCCCAGAGTGCCTGCTACCTGTGTGTAAAGAGTGAATTAAGACCTGGGCATTTCTACAATGTTACAATAGTCTACCCGGAATCAGCCAGGCTGGTGTTACTTTCAAACTCACATATCATATTGGGGACAAGGTTCTACTTTATTGGCACAGAAAGTCTATTTTCTGGGACACAACCCTGGATTTCATGCTATTTCAACTCATTAACAGCATCTCCATTTCTTCTCCTTATCTTTCAGTGAAACATATGAGTCAGAAAAACGAAGGTGAGGAAATATGTTTTCATATTTCTAAAGATGTCCTGAGGTACCCAAAAACCCAAAACCTTAGTTGCTGATATCTTACAAACCATGGAGATGAGTTTCCACTAATAACCACAGAATCTTAAATTCACATCTGATTCAGAAAGTATGACAAAAGGATTAGACAATCTTTTGATGTAAACTACAAGTCATGCCACATGGGGGCATATTTAGCTACAGATCCCTGACCTTCTAAGGAAGCTTTATTAGCTCTTGTCATCCTAAGGTCATTGAGGTCTTTTCTCCTTGACATAAATCTAAGATGAAAAGAACACATCTAATACTGAAGTGAAGGGCACTACTATAACATGTACAAGCTAGAAGAAGAACACCATCATGATTCTTTCCTGTATTCTGAAAATAGAGACATGCATAAAGAAGGGTATTATAGCAATTTTGTGTCTCCAGAGGATGCCTCAAATCCTGTATCAACAGGTACAGGGTAAAGAAGGTGGATTAACGGTGGGATGTTTCTGCTTTCCACAAATGCCTGGGATTTTATAAACCGTAGTACACAGGGAGCAGAAGGAAAGTGAACACAGACGTAGTTGCTCCCACGGGCCTGAATCATACATGTTTTCTCATTTAATCACATTCAGGAGGTATAATTCCTGATTTCCAAATCACTGAGGACCTGAGAAGTTATGTAGCTTGTGGAGTTTACACAGAAAGTAGGTGTGTTGGGTTTGGATTCAAATCCAGATTTAACACCAAAGGTTGTATTAGTATTTGATGTGCCATGTTGCTGCACACAAAACAACTCCATTTAAATAAATTTTTTAAAACACAACAAAAATCATTTGTATCCTCTTCAATCCCTACGTAGAATTAATCACTCATTTTCCTGTGTTCCTACAGTGTATTAATTTGGCTTTTATTATGCTGCATGTAATTATCTGTGTGTCTATATCCTTAGCTATAATACAAACTTCTCAGTGAAAAGAATTATAGCTTACAGATCTTTGAATCTACAGCAATGATATAGTAAATATTGGTTGAAGGCATAAATAAATACATTAATGATGTATTTTTCAGATTCCTATAACAGGACAAAAATTATTTGTGAATTATACAAAGAAAAAAGATAATAATATTCAAGAAAATACATTTTCATCATTTGTTAGCATGAATCTCCACTTTTTATTGCTTATTTTCCACATGGTTAGCCAGGGATCATTGACCTTTTTTTTTTTTTTTTTTTTTTTACTAAAAATGGATTTGCCATATCCATGAACAGGTACTAAGAAAGTTCACATCCATATTGTGCTAACTTATTTTTACACATATTTGGAGACAGGATTTTTCAGAGGTGCTTTTCATGCCTTGCCCCATATATTCTAGATCATCCTCTGAATTACCCTGCAGCCATCATGGAAACTCACTATAGAATCTGGCAGTTTCTAGCTCAACTTTGTCTCTCTACTTGTCTACATGACAGCTCTGGCATCATAAGTGATTTCTCAGGAAAACCTGGAGGGAGTGCATTTAACATCCTCAGGGACAACACTCAAGTTGAGGGACTGGGGATTGTGGATAAATACCCCTCGACTAATTCTGAGGACAACCTACACTGTTCCTCAGAGAGTACTCAGCCAGACTGCGCTCCAGTTGCCTACTGACATAGCCTGCTTACCACTGCTCTCTTTACTGCCTCTTCTCCCTTCCCTATCCCACTTTCCTTACTCCCTTTCTCAACCTCTTGATATCGTCCCCAAAATATCATCTGCACCCAAGTCCTTGCCTTAGGGGCAACCTGCTTTTGGGGCAACCTAAACAGAGACAGGTGTGCAATACATACACAGGGAAATGGAAAATGATTAGAAACATTCTGATGGCTCACTACAAAGGCATTCTGCTCCAAGCCTCCTCTGATGAGAGTGCTTTGTTTTGTTTGCTAGGATAGTGAGTGACCTACCTGCCATCAAAAAGGGTTTTAGACTCCAGAGGGAGAAAGTACACCCCTTCCCTTATAAACCACGTGCACATGAGTTGAGAAGCCAGTGGAGTTCATAGGGCTTGAGCCTACTCTTACATTATGGAAGCCAAGGAAAGTCTATCATATCAGGTGATAAGTCTGCTACACAATCTTGGGATAAAGAAGCATTATCAGCTGTAACCTAGATTGTCTTTCTTCAAAGACACGATAGGGAAATAAAAATATGGTCTTAACATATAAGAAGCTAGGCCTCTAAGACAATGATCAGCATGCGGTAAGCATTTAATAAATATTCCAAAAATTGTGTTGAACAGAGTACATTTTTCTTTTTTGACCAAAACTATTTTTCTACAGTCTGATAACTTTTCATCCAAGAAAGGCTTCAAGTATTACTATTTCAAATGTTTTAGCTTCCATTCTACTTGAAACTCCATTTGCCCTCATTCAAATGCACATTAAAAGTCCATCTACTTCACTTTATAGGTAATTAGACTGAAAGCAATTAACTGGCATGCCCAGAGTCCCATGGTGGAGACAGACCTTGAATCTAATTTTCCTGATTCCTGGGTTAATATTCTTCCCCTCACATGACACTCATTTTTCAAAAGAGTGAGCCATAAACCCTAACATTTTCCTATTTATTCACTAACTTTCAGCCAATGAACACAAATGAGTACAAATTCACTAATCTGGAAATACTTCAATGAGTAAACATTTTATCTTCCAACAGCTTTTTGGACTAGGGAGGCAGAGAGGGGAAGACTCATTTTAGTGAGATGCTGCTCTAATACATTCATCCTGCCTTGTGGAAGACCTCGAAGAGAGCAAAACCTCATTTCTAGGTCAGATTTACAATCTGAAAGTGTACAAACCCTTATTGTTTTCTTTCTTATTTCCAGCCACCTTTATTCTTCTCTATATTTATCACCATCTGACCAGGTGTGCTTGTGCTATGTTTCCTGATCGCATGGTATTTTTTTTTTTTTTTAATACCAGGAGTGCTTGTTGAGGATAGAATATGAGAATGGAACAGATCCAGAAATACTGCACTTAGAAAATTAAATTAATTAAATATGATTAACAAGTATAAATGCCTCATTCAACCATCAGCCTAGCTTGTTCAGGAACTCTAGATCAGGATATAAATCAAAGGACTTAGCTAGGTACCAGAAAACTTAAGAATTTGATAAGGTTAATGGTTCTTGAGATGGCTGTGATTTTTTCTTTTTTAGCACACAAACAGCCATTTTAGGTTTTGGTTTTTTTAAATACATAACTTGTAACATTTTATTTATTCATTTTATTTTTCTATAAGTTATTGGGGTACAGGTGGTATTTGGCTACATGAGTAACTTCTTTAGTGGTGATTTGTGAGATTTTGGTGCACCCACCACCCAAGCAGTATACACTGCACCATATTTGTAGTCTTTTATCCCTTGCCCCCTCCCACTCTTCCCCCTCAAGTCCCCAAAGTCCACTGTATCATTCTTATACCTTCGCGTCCTCATAGCTTAGCTCCCCTATATCAGTGAGAACATATGATGTTTGGTTTTCCATTGCTGAGTTACATCACTTAGAATAATAGTCTCCAATCTCATCCAGGTCAGTGCAAATGCTGTTAATTCATTCCTTTTTATGGCTGCATTGTATTCCATCACACATATATATCAGTTTCTTTATCCACTTGTTGATTGATGGGCATTTGGGTTGGTTCCATGATTTTGCAATTGTGAATTGTGCTGCTATAAACATGCGTGTGCAAGTATCTTTTTCAAATAATGACTTCTTTTCCTCTGGGTAGATACCCAATAGTGGGATTGCTGGATCAAATGGTAGTTCTACTTTTAGTTCTTTAAGGAATCTCCACACTGTTTTCCACAGTGGCTGTACTAGTTTACATTCCCACCAGCAGTGTAGAAGTGTTCCCTGTTCACCGCACCCATGCCAACATCTACTGTTTTTTGATTTTTTGGTTATGGCCATTCCTGCAGGAGTAAGGTGGTATTGCATTGTGGTTTTGATTTGCATTTCCCTGATCATTAGTGATGTTAAGCATTTTTTCATATGTTTGTTGGCCATTTGTATATCTTCTTTTGAGAATTGTCTATTCATGTCCTGAGACTACTTTTTGATGGTCCTGTTTGTGTTTTTCTTACTGATTTGTTTGAGTTCATTGTAGATTCTGGATATGAGTCCTTGGTCAGATGTACAGATTGTGAAGATTTTCTCCCATTCTGTGGGAGGTCCCAACTATTTATCTTTGTTTTTATTGCATTTGCTTTTGTGTTCTTGGTCATGAAATCCTTGCCTAAATCAATGTCTAGAACGGTTTTTCCAATGTTGTCTTCTAGAATTTTTATAGTTTCGGGTCTTAGGTTTAAGTCCTTAATCCATCTTGAGTTGATTTTTATATAAGGTTAGAGATGAGGATGCAATTTCATTCTCCTACATGTGGCTAGCCAATTATCCCAGCACCATTTGTTGAAAAAGGTGTCCTTTCTCCACTTTATGTTTTTGTTTGCATTGTAGAAGATCAGTTGGCCTTAAGGATTTGGGTTTATTTCTGAGTTCTCTATTCTGTTCCATGGTCTATGTGCCTATTTTTATACCAGTACCATACTGTCTTGGTGACTATGGCCTTACAGTATAGTTTGAAATCAGGTAGTGTGATGCCTCCAGATTTGTTCTTTTTGCTTAGTCTTGCTTTGGCTATGTGGGCTCTTTTTTGGTTCCATATGAAGTTTAGTATTGTTTTATCTAATTCTGTGAAGAATGATGGTGGTAGTCTGACAGTGACTTTATTAAATCTGTAGATTGCTTTTGGCAGTATGGTCATGTTCACAATATTGACTCTACCCATCCATGAGCACGGGATGTGTTTCCATTTGTTTGTGTCATTATGACATCTTTCAGCAGTGTTTTGTAGTTTTCCTGTAGAGGTTTTTCAACTCCTTTGTTAGGTATATTTCTAAGTATTTTATATATTTTTGCAGCTATTGTAAAAAGGGTTGAGTTCTTTATTTGATTCTCTGCTTGGCTGCTGTTGGTGTATAGAAGAGCTACTGATTTCTGTATATTAACATTGTATCACGAAACTTTGCTGAATTATTTATCAGTTCTCAGAGCTTTCTAGAGGAACATTATTCCTCTGGTTATTCTAGTTAGCAATTAATTCCTCTAACCTTTTATCAAGGTTCTTAGCTTCCTTGCATTGGATGAGAACATGCTCCTTTAGCTCGGAGGAGTTTGTTACTACCCACCTTCTGAAGCCTCCTTCTGTTAATTCATCAAAGACAGTCTCTGTCCAGTTTTGTTCCCTTGCTGGTGAGGAGTTGTGATCCTTTGGAGGAGATGAGGCATTTTGGTTTTTGATTTTCAGCCTTTTTGTGCTGTTTTTTCCTCATCTTCATGGATTTATCTACCTCTTGATGTTGGTGACCTTCAGTTGGGGATTCTGTGTGGATGTCCTTTTTGTTGATGTTGATGCTATTCCTTTCTGTTTGTTAGTTTTCCTTCTAACAGTCAGGCCCCTCTGCTGCAGGTCTGCTGGAGTTTGCTGGAGGTACACTCCAGACCCTGTTTGCCTGTATCACCAGCAGAGGCTGTAGAACAGCAAAGACTGCTGCCTGTTCCTTCCTCTGGAATCTTCGTCCCAGAGGGGCACCCTCCAGACGCCCTTGGAGCTCTCCTGTATGAGGTGTCTGTCGATCCCTGCTGGGAGATGTCTCCGAGTCAGGAGGCACGGGGGTCAGGGACCCACTTGAAGAGGCAGTCTGTCCCTTAACTGAGCTCAAGAGCTGTGCTGGGAGATTTGTTGCCCTCTTCAGAGCTGGCAGGCAGGAACATTTAAGTCTGCTGAAGCTACACCCACAGCCACCCCTTCCCATCTGTCCCAGGAAGATGGGAATTTGATCTATAAGGCCCTGACTGGGGCTGCTGCCTGCCTTTCAGAGATGCCCTGACCAGAAAGAAGGAATCTAGAGAGGCAAGCTGGCTACAATGGCTTTGCTGAGCTGTGGTGGGATCTGCCCAGTTGGAACTTCCCTGTGGCTTTGTTTACACTGTGAGGGGAAAACAGCCTACTCAAGCCTCAGTAATGGTGGACGCCCTTCCCCACACCAAGCTCGAGCATCCCAGGTCGACTTCAGACTGCTGTGCTGGCAGCAAGAATTTCAAGCCAGTGGATCTTAGCTTGCTGGGCTCTGTTGGGTGGGATCTGCCAAGCTAGACCACTTAGCTCCCTGGCAGGGAAGCCATGAGGGACTGTGGTGCCATGAGGGACAGTGCATTCTGGCCCATACTACGCTTTTCCCATGGTCTTCACAACCCGCAGACCAGGAGATTCCCTTGGGTGCCTACACCACCAGGGCCCTGGGTTTCAAGCACAAAACGGGTGGCTGTTTGGGCTAACTAGCTGCAGGAGTTTTTTTTCATACCCCAGTGGCACCTGGAACACCACCAAGATAGACTTTTTGATGTAGGTATTTAGGGCTATGAACCTTCCTCTTAGCATCACCTTTGCTATATCCCAGAGGTTTTGATAGCTTGTGTCATTAGCATTCAGTTCAAAGAATTTTTAAATTTTCATCTTGATTTTATTTTTGACCCAATGCTCATTCAGGAGCTGATTATTTAATTTCCATGTATTTGCATGGTTTTGAAAGTTCCTTTTGGAGTTGATTTCCAGTTTTATTCCACTGTGATTTGAAAGAGTGCTTAATATAATCTCAATTTTCTTAAACTTATTGAGGTTCATTTTATGGCCATCATATGCTCTGTCTTGGAGAAAGTTCCATGCACTGTTGAATAGAACGTGTATTCTGCACTTGTTGGATGAAATGTTCTGTATATATCTGTCAAGTCCATTTGTTCCAAGGTATAGTTTAAATCCACTGTTTCTTTGTTGACTTTTTGTCTTGATGACCTGTCTAGTGCTGTCAGTGGAGTACTGAAGTCTCCCACTATTACTGTGTTGCTGTCTACCTCATTTGTTAGGTCTATTAGTAATTGTTTTATAAATTGGGAGCTCCAGTGTTAGGTGCACATGTTTACGATTGTGATATTTTACTGTTGAACAAGGCCTTTTACCATTATATACTATCTCTGTCTCTTTTAACTACTATTGCTTTAAAGTTTCTTTTGTCTGATATAAGAATAGCTACTCCTGCTTGTTTTGGTGTCCATTTGCATGAAATGCCTTTTTTTTTTTTTTTGAGACGGAGTCTCGCTCTGTTGCCCAGGCTGTGAAATGCCTTTTTCTACCCCTTTAAGTTTATGTGAGTCCTTATGTGTTAGGTGAGTCTCCTGAAAGTGGCAGATAGTTGGTTTGTGAGTTCTCATCCATTCTGCAGTTCTGTATCTTTCAAGTGGAGCATTTAGGCCATTTACACTCAATGTTTGTATTGAAATGTGAGGTACTATTGCTTTCACCATGTTCTTTCTTGCCTAGGTACTTTGGTTTTTGTTTTCTGTTGTTTCTTTTTAAAGTGTATTTTTGTTTTATAGATGCTGTGTGATTTTTGCTTTAGAGTCTCTGTTTTGAGGTGTTTCCAGGATTTGTTTCAAGATTTAGAGCTTCTTTTAGCAGTTCTCATAGTGGTGGTTTGGTAATGGCAAATTCTGTCAGCATCTGTTTGTCTGAAAATGACTGTATCTTTCCTTCATATATGATGCTTAGTTTCTCCAGAAACAAAATTCTTGGCTGATAATTGTTTTTTTTTTTTGAGGAGGCTGAAGACAGGTCCTTAATCCTTTCTAGCTGGTAGGGTTTCTGCTGAGAAATCTGCTGTTAATCTGATAGGTTTTCTTTTATAGGTTACCTGGTGCTTGTGTCTCACAGCTCTTAAGATTCTTTCCTTCATCTTAACTTTGAGTAACCTGATGATATTGTGCCTAGGTGAAGATCTTTTTGTGATGAATTTCCCAGGTGTTCTTTGTGCCTCTTGTATTTGGATGTCTAGGTCTCTAGCAAGGCTGGGGAAGTTTTCCTTGATTATTCCCCCAAATATGTTTTCCAGGCTTTTAGAATTCTCTTCTCAGGTACACCGATTATTCTTAGGTTTGGTTGTTTAACATAATCCCAGACTTCTTTTAGGCTTTGTTCATGTTCTTATTTTTTTTTTCTTTGTCTTTGTTGGATTGGGTTAATTCAAAGACTGTGTCATTGAGCTCTGACTTTCTTTCTTCTACTTGTTCAATTGTTTCTGACACTTTCCAGAGTATTTTGCATTTCTAAAAGTGTGTCCAAAGTTTTCTGAATTTTTTATTGTTTTTCTTTAAGCTATCTATTCCCATGAATATTTCTCCCCTCACTTCTTGTATCATTTTTTGGATTTCCTTGCATTGGGCTTCACTCCTTTCTGGTCCCTCCCTGATTAGCTTAATAACTAACCTCCTGAATTGTTTTTCAGGTAAATCAGGGATTTCTTCTTGGTTTGGATTCATTGCTGGTGAATTAGCATGATTTTTTGGGGGGTGTTGAAGAGCCTTGTTTGGTCATATTGCCAGGGTTGGATTTCTGGTTCCTTCTCATTTGGGTAGGATCTGTCAAAGGGAAGGTCTAGGGCTGAAGGCCCACAGGGTGCTCCCTTGATGTAGTATTCTCCCCCTTTTCCTATGGATGTGGCTTCCTATGAGCTGAACTACAGTGTTTGTTGTCTCTCTTCTGGGTCTAGCCACGCAGTGAGTCTACTCGGCTCCAGGCTGGTATTGCGAGTTGTCTGCACAGAGACCTGTGATGTGAACCATCTATAGGTCTCTCAGCTGTGGATACCAGTACCTGTTCCGGTGGAGATTGTGGGGAGCGGGGTGCGATGGACCCCATGAGGCTTCTTAATTTTGGTGGTTTAATGCTCAATTTTCATGCTGGTTGGCCTCCTGTCATTAGGTGGAACTCTCCAGAAAGCATCAGCTGCAGTAGTATGGAGAGGGACTGGCGGTGGGCAGAGCCCTAGAACCCTCGAGATTATATGTCCTTTGTCTTCCACTACCAGGGTGGATAGGAAAGGACCATCTGGTAGGGGTGGGACTAGGCGTGTCTGAGCTCAAACTCTCCTTGGGCTGGTCTTGCTGTGGCTGCTGTGGGGGTTGAGGGTGAGATTCCCAGGTCACTGGAGTTGTGTACCTAGGAGGATTGTGACTCCCTCTGCTGAGTCATGCAGATTGTCAGGGAAGTGGGGGAAAGCTGGCAGTCACAGGCCTCATCCAACTCTCATGCAAACTGAAGAGCTGGTCTCACTCCCACCATGTCCCAGCAATAGCCCCAAGTCTGTGTCCAGGCAGAGGGTGAGATGGGCTTGAAAATTTGTCTGAGGCTATCTGCCTCCCATTTGCGAAAGAAAAGGGCTTTAGTTCTTCCCCCACCTGTGAAGTCTGCACGCTGCATTTGCATCCTCCCTTCTGGCCAGGAGGCTTCTTGCCCCATTCAAATTGTTACCAAGTGCAGCTACAGAATTTCTTCTCCCTGTGGAGTTTTATCCCCTGCTCCTCTGGTCACCCTCCTGATGGAACGCTGTGGTGCCAGGCAGGAATGGGCTGCTTGGGATCCAGCAAGCTACCAGGGCCTTTCTGCCGCTTCCTCTATCCCCATATTTCACTTGGCTCTCTCACTTGACTCAGCTCCAGGGAAAGTCGGAAACTTCTCCCACAAGAGACCTTCAGCTTCTCCAGTGGGGGTGTGTGTTCTCGTTTTAGGTTTTAATCCTTGGACGGTATTGAATTTCACAAACCTTGATTACTTACTGTGTACCTTAACCCCAAACAAGCTTTAAATAGTCAGTTCTGAATATTTAATTCCAGGTGCTCTACAATTAAAGGGTGGCCCATGTGATCTGGCATCAGAAAATTGGGCTGCACCTGTAGTTCTAAAACTTATTAGTTGTGTGATGGTGGAAAAGTCACTTAATTCATTAAGTCTTAACTTCCTTGGCTAGAGAACCAACAGAAGAGTGGCCCTGCTTACTTGATAGGATGTTTATAAAGATCAAGAGAGATACTGTCTATAAAAATATTTTAGAGTGTTAAATATGTAAAGCAGTAAAAAATGTTTATTATTGTCATGACCATAACAAATACACCACTTGAGGGGCTCAAAGCAGTTTTGTCCTACTTTTCACCTTTTCTGTTAGTGTTTATTGAGTTAACACATATTAGAGCAGCACCTGGGATTTGATGTTCAATAAATGACTACTATTAACATTATCATTACCAGGGCATATATTCTGAAGGCTTCCACTATCTCTTGTAAGTAAAGTGAAAGAAGTAATCTCCTGGAGGTTAAAGTAAATCTATTCTGAAAGCAAGAATAATCTGCCCATATACAATGGGATTACTTACTCTCCACTCTTACTCTGAGTTATTAGAAGACAGAGAGTAAGAAGAGAAAATAAAGCTAGCAATATTACTCTGCAAAGAGATTGGCTAAAAAGTAAAAGACCATATGTCCCAGAGAAGATTCTCCCACAATTCTCTTTATCCGAAGCAAACTCAAAAGCTTAAACTCTGGATTTTCTTTTCCACTTTACTACTGTTTTTCTGTGTAACCTTAAAGAGAGTCATTTAAGCACTTGGTCTTCTTAGGTGAAAATCTGATACCTTTCATTCATCCAAGACAGACTGATTATCTCCTTATCAGAATATGCCCAAATATAGTTTATTATAAGTTCCTCAAAAAAGAAAGACATTATCAAACCCACATAGAACTTGGTGCTTTCTTTCTCACTACCTACACCTCCCTCCTCCAAATGTGAACACATGTATTTTGGTTGTCATAATGATAATGTGGGAAGGGTCTATTATTAATAGTCATCAGATAACTATTTCTTTGATTGAACATGGAACATCTTTGATATTATAACTAGAGTTTAGAATAGATCACAGTGATAATTTTTTTTTTTTTTTTTTTTTTTTGAGACGGAGTCTCGCTCTGTCGCCCAGACTGGAGTGCAGTGGCGCAATCTCGGCCCACTGCAAGCTCTACCTCCTGTGTTCACGCCATTCTCCTGCCTCAGCCTCCCGAATAGCTGGGACTGCAGGCACCTGCCACCACACCTGGCTAATTTTTTGTATTTTTAGTAGAGACAGGGTTTCACTGCATTAGCCAGGATGGTCTTGATCTCCTGACCTCATGATCCGCCCGCCTCGGCCTCCCAAAGTCCTGGGATTACAGACATGAGCCACTACACCCGGCCGAGAATTTCTTGAATTTACTTTAACCATCATCATCTTCATCTGTCACTCCTCTTCTTTATTTTGACACATGCAGAAATTTTTTATTGGCCTATGAGATACAGTGCAATGATACTAACACTCTTATATTAGGAAAGTTAGTACTCCATTTTCTCTATTCTTTCTCTCCTGTGAAGAAAGGAAGATAATAAATTCAGTTGCATGTTGAAATTATTAAGTGATGAGAGTCATATTATTAAAAAAATTGCCTCATCTAAAAGTGAAATGTAATGTCTGAAATATGTAATGTTTTGAAGAACTTACACGTCCTCCATTTGGTAGGGTAGAGGATGAGAATGTATGGGTTGGGATATAAAGAAACATAAGCTATCATACAAATAAAAGATATATATCTATATCTATGATATACTATCTATAGATAAATATGGTAAAGGAAAAGAAGATTAAGTATTTCAAGAAGAAAATCTATTTTGTCAACTGTGACAGAATAGTAAATAGGTCAAGGGAATAGGAATAAAGGATTATTTGAGGGAGAAGAGAAAAAACTAAACATGGTAAGGTTAAACAACACAGCTGTGAGGATGATTTATCTTTTAATATAATATTTAATATTATCTTTCCATATAATCTTTCTATAAACTCACCTTGGTGAGAAATAGAATTCAAAATACCTCATATTTCAGTTCACTCAGATTTTGAGGTGAAAGACAGAACTTTCAAAAACATGTTTCAACTTCTATACATTATTAGGGTTGAATTAAAATAAATAAAAGCATTGCCTGCTTTATTTCTCACTTAAAAGGGAAGAAGCTGGAAAAAAAGTAAAGTTTTATATACATAAATATATGTGTTATATGTAATAAAATATCCATAGGAAAGATATTCTGAATTAACAAAGTAACACAAAATAAAAGAAGGCATAATTAAAATTTCTACTAATAATACAAAAAGTAAATTATTAGACTCTAACAGATTATTTTAAATCTAATAGATTATTTTAAAGTTTATGATAGTTTTTACTTAATCTTGAGAATAATGGAAAAAGATACACACATATACACACACAAATAAAGACTAGAGAGCAAGAGAAAACACATTATATAAGAGTCCCAGATTAGTCGATTTTTATGCAGACAGTAAACAGTAGTACAGTATATCATAATGACATTGACTTACACTAAATTTTATAGGTTTATAATATGAATGTCTGAAATTATGAAACAACAGTTACTCAGCATAGGTATTGTATTATTTCAATGTCTAATCCTCTAACCTCTAGACATGAACATCATATTAATTTATGCAGGAAGCTGATTAGCTGTTTTACATCATGTAGACACAGTCTAAGTTCAGCCATCATTTACTTTATTTTATTCTTCCTATTTTCCAGGATTGAAAATCAAATGCAAACAAAAGCTCTATGACAACACTGCCTATATCATGTGCAGTTTATGATAAGCAAAGTGCATCTATCATAAATATTAGAGGATATCAGGATCCTTTATCACTTGATCTTCATGAAAAAAGTGAGGCTTTGGAGAAATGAATGTTTTATTAAAATTTGACAACGTCAATCAGCTCAATTTACACCAGTTACTGCTAATGGATTATGACAGTCATTTCAAACTAGGAACACATTAGCCCCAGTCACTACCCATAAACTAGAGTTGCCTCTGTTTTTGGTACCTGTTTGAAGTGAAAACAAAAAAAGTACAAGAAAAATCCTTCACTTTCTATGCTTTTATACTTGTCAACTTTAAATGCTTAGAAAAAAAAGCATAACAAACAAAACATATTTTCGGAAACAGAACACATATTAGGTTGGTCAGCTAATGAATTCACATAGGG
>NC_044984.1:34616528-34646528 GCF_008728515.1 Papio anubis
CTGACAAAATTCAACAGCCCTTCATACTAAAAACGCTCAATAAATTCGGTATTGATGGAACGTATCTCAAAATCATAAGAGCTATTTATGACAAACCCACAGCCAATATCATACTGAATGGGCAAAAACTGGAAAAATTCCCTTTGAAAACTGGCACAAGACAGGGATGCCCTCTCTCACCACTCCTATCCAACATAGTGTTGGAAGTTCTGGCTAGGGCAATCAGGCAAGAGAAAGAAATAAAGGGTATTCAGTTAGGAAAAGAAGAAGTCAAATTGTCCCTGTTTGCAGATGACATGATTGTATATTTAGAAAACCCCATTGTCTCAGCCCAAAATCTCCTTAAGCTGGTAAGAAACTTCAGCAAAGTCTCAGGATACAAAATTAATGTGCAAAAATCACAAGCATTCTTATACAGCAGTAACAGACAAACAGAGAGCCAAATCATGACGAACTTCCATTCACAAAAGAGAATGAAAGAGAGAATGAAATACCTAGGAATCCAACTTACAAGGGATGTAAAGGACCTCTTCAAGGAGAACTACAAACCACTGCTCAGTGAAATAAAAGAGGACACAAACAAATAGAAGAACATACCATGCTCATGGATAGGAAGAATCAATATCGTGAAAATGGCCATACTGCCCAAGGTAATTTATAGATTCAATGCCATCCCCATCAAGCTACCAATGAGTTTCTTCACAGAATTGGAAAAAACTGCTTTAAAGTTCATATGGAACCAAAAAAGAGCCCGCATCTCCAAGAAAATCCTAAGTCAAAAGAACAAAGCTGGAGGCATCACGCTACCTGACTTCAAACTATACTACAAGGCTACAGTAACCAAAACAGCATGGTACTGGTACCAAAACAGAGATATAGACCAATGGAACAGAACAGAGTCCTCAGAAATAATACCACACATCTACAGCCATCTGATCTTTGACAAACCTGAGAGAAACAAGAAATGGGGAAAGGATTCCCTATTTAATAAATGGTGCTGGGAAAATTGGCTACCCATAAGTAGAAAGCTGAAACTGGATCCTTTCCTTACTCCTTATACGAAAATTAATTCAAGATGGATTAGAGACTTAAATGTTAAGACTTAATACCATAAAAATCCTAGAGGAAAACCTAGGTAGTACCATTCAGGACATAGGCATGGGCAAAGACTTCATGTCTAAAACACCAAAAGCAACGGCAGCAAAAGCTAAAATTGACAAATGGGATCTCATTAAACTAAAGAGATTCTGCACAGCAAAAGAAACTACCATCAGAGTGAACAGGCAACCTACAGAATGGGAGAAAATTTTTGCAATCTACTCATCTGACAAAGGGCTAATATCCAGAACCTACAAAGAACTCAAACAAATTTACAAGAAAAAAACAAACAACCCCATCAAAAAGTGGGCAAAGGATATGAACAGACATTTCTCAAAAGAAGACATTCATACAGCCAACAGACATATGAAAAAATGCTCATCATCACTGGCCATCAGAGAAATGCAAATCAAAACCACAATGAGATACCATCTCACACCAGTTAGAATGGCGATCATTCAAAAGTCAGGAAACAACAGGTGCTGGAGAGGATGTGGAGAAATAGGAACACTTTTACACTGTTGGTGGGATTGTAAACTAGTTCAACCATTATGGAAAACAGTATGGCGATTCCTCAAGGATCTAGAACTAGATGTACCATATGACCCAGCCATCCCATTACTGGGGATATACCCAAAGGATTATAAATTATGCTGCTATAAAGACACATGCACACGTATGTTTATCACATAGGGTTCTTAATGCATCCGATTATTTGATGCTTGGTTCTAGCCTAGCTGCAATTCTCTACTTCCACCAGACTGCAGAAGGTGGACACATCTCAGAACAAGTCATGATGTACCAAATTCAGAGAACAAACAAGCAAAACGTGCCTGGCACTAGACCAACAGATGAGCCTTAAGAGAGTTGGCAAAGGTGAGAAAAAATGAAAGTTAATGTCAGAGAGAAGGAGGACAGGACAAAATATTGAAAATGTAGTCTCGAAAGTTAACATCTAACAGGCATTATGATTAAAGTCAAATCCACAAAGTGTGTGAATGTATAGAAAATGGAGTTTCTTAACGAATCTTGATTTAATCTACTGGTTCATTGGGTCCTAATCCTTATTTTTTTAAAATATTTTAATCAATCCACTCTTCTCAAACTGTCACTAAATAATTCATCATATCTCAAGTAATTAAAAAAATCAAGAGTCTCAAATACAAATGGTTTACCAGAGAAAATTTAATTTTATATAATTTGTATTTTCTTAATGAAAAACTTCAATCAATAGGAAGGGGGTGGGGAGGACTTCTAAGATGTGGTAGATTTTAATCTAACAATATGTGCCCTGGGAAAGCACATAACCTTCTCTAAACTGCATTTTATTATTTAGGATCTTAAAAGTCTACTCTGTGGAGAATTGGGAGTCCTGTCTGGCCCTTATCATAATTTGAAATCTTATATTTAACTGTGAGCTTATTTAATGTGTGTTTCCTCTGCCAGCCTGTACATCCATGAGGACAAGACCCAGGTCTACTTTAGTTATTGCTGTAGGTCTAGGGCAATAGAGGCCCTCAAAAATGGGTTTAATACTGAATGAGGGAAACCTAGTAGAGCCCCTAATATTTAGTCCTTCCCACCCCCAGCAAACATACAGCTTTGGGAATTACTCTTACAATTAGAGAACAGGGAACTTTTCTGTATTCCCCACTATCCTTCCCACTCAATTTCCCCTCTACCATACTCTGGTTATAATCAACGTACTTCTACTAATGTGCTTATCACATTGCACTGTAGTAGACTGCACCAAAAAGAAACTAATTAGTTATCTGTGTGCCCATAATCTCTGGCAATGCCAGGTGATTTCCTTCTATTTTACTTTCCAACCACCATCAGGAAATGGTTTATAAAAAATGACATATTTAAGCTCAGAATACAAGGAGGTATTGGATATCATAAAAGAGACATTTTATGGAATCAAATAAAGCCAATAATATAACAAACAAAATAAATCACCTTTTTCTAGTTACAAATTACTGGAATTAAAAAATTGTAAAGTTAGTATCTCCCAAAAGGAGAATCCATACATTTAATCAGAATAAATCACTGAGTATAGTATTTACATGAAATACTTTTTACTATTTCATGTAAAATAATCCTTTCACAATCTTTTCAGTAAAAAGCCAGAAAGAAATACATACATGATGGTGTTAATGCCTGAGAGTTGCTGGAACATTTGTAGTCCACAACCCACAATTAAGGCTCGGCGAGTTGGGGGATAACTCAGCATTCTGCAGATCACAGGTCCAGCTTTTTCAAGAAAGAAAGAAAAAAAATACATATCTATTATTTTTAGCTCTCATAGTAATTATTCCCAATAGGACAAAATTTCCCAAATCTTCATGAAATCAACATGACTGGCATTTTAAATCAAAACAACTCCATTTTTACAGAAATCTGGGTACAATATTTTATTTTGCAAACAGATAGTTTTTTTGTTTTTTTGTTTTTTTTAGTTTGAACTGTAAAAGCGACAAGAGAGAATTTAAATTTAAGCAAGTTATGGGTACTAGAAAATCTATATAACTAAAACTGTCAAATTAGTCTTCCTTAAAGCCCTACAAGCTCTAGTGATTAACCACTTTCTTTGTTCTTCCACTTTCTTGTCAATTAAGTATTATTTAAAATCCATCCATGTGGGACTACTTAAAAGTCACTGGCAAAATTGCTTTAATCAACCGTAAGAAAAGCATTCATTAAAAACTATTCAACAAAGAACAAAATTCATGTTATGTTAATAAAGTTACAGAATTTGGGCATGATGTCAGTCTTGGTTACAGCTACAATGGAGATTAATAAAAGTTACCAAAAAGTTAATAAAAGAAAAACAATACCTATTATCTATAGGGGTGTGTGTGTGTGTGTGTGTGTGTGTGTGTGTATTTCTAAATTTTGAATAGTCCCCTAAGAGGCAATCAATGATTATTTTAAAATACAAATGAACTTTCAAAATGGCAGAGATACCTTGGTTTTTATCTGAACTCTGGATCAATTCTGGAAAGCTGTAGATCTGAACCACTAAGTCCTTAAGGAGGTTGACCAACCTTATTGATGCCTGTTGTCAGGGTGTGATTACTAAAAGTGGCCCCTCCAGCCTCATAAGTGTTCCAGTTACAATGTCACCTTAGCTTTAAGAGGCATTCTACATGGTGTCCTTATGGAGCTAGAGTCGACTCCCAGGACCTACGGTATTCCTGCTGTTAGAAGAGATGGCCTGGGATCACTGCGATGCTAATTGTTTAATTAGAGTCCAAGTTTTGTTAATGAACCCTAAACCAAGTCTGGTAAATTAAAATCCAAAGAAGTCTAACTATTTCAGGATCTTTTGAAAATCTAATATTCAAGTTCACAAAAATGGAATAAAATATGTATGTTGTCTTCTCAGTAATAAAAGTTAGTATGGGATGTCAAGCCAGGGCATTAATTAGAACGAAATATTATAAGGGTGAGAATATTCTATTCCTACATGGGTATGAGTATAATCATAAAACTTGAGTTATTGCAAATTATTTTGTTTCTAAATGGCAAGAGAGGGCATAGATTAATTTAGAGAAGTGTTGATGGTCATTCAAAGCTAAATGTAGTGACGATCCATTTAGAAAGCAGACTGAGGGTATTATAAATGTCGAACTGCCTTAGATTTGAGCAAAGGAATATTAAAGCCTAATATATCAGAAAGACTGTGTGAAACAGGTGGATTTTGAGAGTTTGATTGTAACAATGCTGAAATATATCTGGATCAGCTGCCTGAAAGATAGACACGCTCATCTGCAAATACAGATACCTGCAAGTGAGCCACAAAATAAGCAAGGTACTACCTTTTCCCATTAATCAAAATTTTCAAATAAAAATAATATCATTTACCTTTATACCACGATTTTTTTTAAGAAATGACAACAAAACAAAAACAAACAAAAGCCCTTTCTCAGATGAGAAATCCATCTTTCCTAATGCAAGAAGTCTATTATAATCTTTGGAGAGATGCATCTACTTTCACTATTAAAGTGTTTCATGATTTGATGGTCAGGTTAGGTAATAATGATTTCGGAGGACAGAAATACAGAACATTATTACAAATTAGGACAAAAGTTTGACTTGCCATAAAAACAAGAGATAAGCTATTGTATAAACATCACATATTTCCTAGTTTTAAAAAATCTGGATTTTATATTTTCTCCTGATTTGGATTTCCTGTTAAAAATAAATGCTGGTAGTTCCTTTATTAGACTGGATTTTTTAATGGATAAATTTTGGTCCCAGCAGCTGCACATCTGATTATGCATAAACAGAATTAAAGAATTTCCTTTCATTAAAATTATAAACCTAGCTTTATTAGGCAGTAAAACTTCCTTTACAAATGAAAACCATCATTAATCTTTATATCACAGAATCTATGAGGCAAAAGAAAAAAATCAAGTATATTAATTGGCTGAATGTTCATAAGTGAATATTTAAAATGTCATGCTCTACTTAAAACATTTATTTTGCTTTTGGAATTAAAAATGTTTTGTGCATACAAACATTTCACATTTAATTTTATTTCAAATGTTTATCTTTCAAACACAGAAATTCTCACATTATAAAAACTAAAACCTTTAACCAACTAGATTAGAAATAAAATACCTAAAATACAACACACAGTAAAGAAGCAGATTCAAGATCCCAAAATGAGCTCATCCCTCTTCCTTCATTCTGAACACACTACCAAGTTGCTAAGTAACTTGCACGAGGTTGTCCAGGTGGCAGAGGCTCTGGCAGCAGGGATGAAAAAGACAGTCCCACGAGGGCAGCCACTTTTGTGGATAGGTTGTCTGTGAGTTGAAAAGATGCAGCTCAGGATACAGGGATGCCAAGCGGGCTAGAGTTCAGATGGCACAGGACCAGGGAGGATAGATTCAGAGAGGGAGGAAGGGAACTTTGGAGATCTTCAGAGTTTCCCTTGAGTATTCAGTTGAGCGCTGATCAGTGGAGGTGTGTGAGGAAACAACCCAAGACAGGGAAAAGAGCTACTGGAGAGGATTAGAGAAATCAATCCCAGGAGCTCATACAGGGCTGGGGATAGTGCCTGTTCCTACCAACCAGAGTGAAAAATCTGAAGCATAAGAAAGAGTATACAGAAGGGATATACCTTAGTAATGGTGTAAGTTTAGTCCTAGATTAGACATTACTTGAATGCCATCTAAAACAACATAAAAGCAAGACTCAACTGCTTTTAAGCAGCTTAATGATTTTGTTCTGGGATACTGCAGAACAAAACTCAACAATGAGATTAAAATTTTAGAATTTGGACATACAATAAAAAATAACCAGGCATGCACAAAGACAGGAAAATACAATCTGTAAAGATAAAGGAATCAATTCTTCAAGAGAATATAACAATCCTAAACATGTATGCACTTACTAAGAGCTTCAAAATATTAATACTTGAAAGAAAAACTGACACAACAGCAAAGGGAAATGGAAAAACCCACAACTGTACTCTCATATTTCATCACTCTCAGTAACCGATAGAACAAGTAGCCTGAAAATCACCAAGGATATAGAAGACTCCAACAACACTATCAACAAACCTGACCTAATAAATGACATTTAAACCACATTCCACAAAATAAGAGCAGGAAACGCATCCTTAAATTGTATGGTCAATGTCTTAGAATATTTAGCTGAGGTAGATTTTATTCTGAGCTCTAAACCAGTCTCAACTAATTTTAAAAGAATTCAAGTCATATTAAGAATATCCTGACCATAATGAAATTAATATAGAAATCAGTAACTGAAAGACGACTGGAAAACATCCCCCAAATTGGAAACTAAATAACACATTTCTATGAAAATTAGTAAGAATATAAAGTTGAAAGAATCTAAAAATCTAAACACATAGCCTATAAAAATTTGTGGAGTGGAGCTAAAGTAGAACAGGTAAAAATTACTGCAAGAAACCTCTTAGGATACCTTCAACCTTCAGAAACCAGAAAAAGACAGACAAATGAAACCCAAAGTATGCACATGCTAAAAGTAATACTCCAGATCCAAATGGAAATCCATGAAACAGAAAAGAAGATAGTTGAGAAAAATCCATAAAACCAAAAGTGTTTTTTGTAAAGACCAATAAAATTGATAAGCTTCATGCCAAACTATGGTAGGCTAAATAAGCGTCCCTCAAAACATATTCACATCCTAATCCCTGAAACCTGTATTATCTTAGATGTCAAAAATAAACTTTGTAGATATAATTAAGTTAAAAATTTTGAGATCAAGACAGTCCTAGATTATCCAGGTTGTCCCTAAATGCAATCACATGTATCCTTATCAGGTGAAGGCTGAAGAAGATTCAAGACAAAAGTGGAGAAGACAGATGCGGAGACTGGACCTACGCAGCCAAAAGCCAAGGAATGATGGGTGCACCCAGAAGCTGGAAAAAGGAAGGAAGAGGTTGTCCTCTAGGGACTCTGGAGGAGGTGTGGGACAGAAGTGGACACTTGGCCATCACAACTGTGAGAAAATAAATGTCTATTGCTTTAAGCTACCAAATTTGTAGTAATCTGTTACAGTAACCACAGAAAACGAATCCACAGACTATCCAGGAAAAAGCCAGAAACAGAAATGACCAATATTAGGAGTAAATGAGGTGAACTCAGGACAGATATTAAAATAAGAGTATCATGAACAACTTTATGCCATTAAATTCAACATCTTCAATGCAACAGACAAATTCCCTAAAAGATACAATCTTCCAAATTCACTCAAGAAGAAATAGCCTGAGTAGTCAGCCCTATAAGCTATTAAAAATACTGAATTTGTTTAAAATGTTCCCCCAAAGAAAACTCCAAGTCCGAATAACTTGACAGAAAGCAGATCAATAGTTGCCTGTGAAGGGAGGAATTACAAAGGGGCACCAAGGGAAGTTTTTGGGGAGGCAGTAATATGTTCACTTTCATGGTAGTGGCAATGGTTTCATGGTGTTCACATATGCCAATGTCTAAAATTACATGCTTTAAATACATGCCTTTTATTGTGTGTAAGTTATTCCTCAATAGAGCTGTTAAAAATCAACAGCAAAAATAAGAAAACCTTCACCAATAATCTAGAGACTCTAGATGTCAGGAAGGCTGACATGGTGAACTGGATGATAAGAAAAAAAAATCAATATTCAAAGAGCATGATATTCGCTTAAGAACACGAAGGGTTTATTAGAAGCAACAGTATTTGATCAAACTGGAGTAATGAAGTCTGCTGTGAGACTGCTGAAAGAGAACTGCCAATGATGCAGCCCCCTTAACATCTCTTCAAGGTTTTCCTTGCTCTTATTCTTCCCTTTCTTTTTGTTTTATTTATGAGTTTTACCTTGTATTAATATTAAATAAAAGTTAAGGAGGAAAAAAATGGAACACTCTGTGACTAATGGATTACAAGATGCAAACTGTAGGAGGTTTCCCCATTGCTGACAAAGTAAAGCTGCCTCTGTGGAGAAAGCAGGGGCCTCACTGGGAGCAAGATAATCACTGCTCAGCTTCAAATACTATTCTCCCCACTCCTCAATTTAGGGCCCTATAATTGGGCTACAATCAAGCACAGCAAGATCCCCCAATACCATGGTCCTTTCCTGAATGCAACCAGAGGAGGCCATTCTCACACAATCACCAAGAGTATTAAGCATCTGCTCAAATCTCAACGAATTACCTAATACTTCAATAACTCTTCTTGCCTTATGAACAATTTCCTATCATCATCAGAGTCCTGTGAAGTCAGAAAGAGCACGTGTTGCTACCCCCATCTTAGAAAAGAGGAAACTAAATGCAGAGGGATTCGATAACTCTTCCAAGGTCACAAACTAGTAAGTGTTTAGAGAGAGAACTTGGGCCAACATCCTGTTCATGCCACAAATGCCAAGATATTTTGTATGTCCACTTAAATAAGCTGATTTTTCTTAGCATACAAAATCAACAACTTATGAACAGTAGGAGTAACACAAAACAAAACTAAAACACTTCCAAGCTATAGTAAGAAACATACTCTGTGCTCCTTACGACTGCAATTCCTCCACTTCATTTTCTTCATTGTTTTCATGGTCCCACTTGCCACTATATCCAGCCTCAGTTCTAGAGGTATCTACTTCAAGCCACTCATCTCAGCCTACCTCTTTCTCCATTTCCACATCCAGGGAGTTGAGCATTGTTTTGGAATAATTACAAAAATGAGCCATACTCATTTTGGGACAAATTCAGCATGTCAGGTCCTGCATGCTGTCAGGGGAGCCTTTCACTCATCTCTAACTGGCTCCCAATCATGTTCTCACAACATCCATTTTAAGCATTCCTCCTCCTTGGACTTCCATTGATTCCTCCTCTCTCTCTGGCCAAGAATCCCCTAGTTCCTTCTCATACCTGAAGCGCTTCCCATGAACTTACTCCATGCTAGGGACAGAAATGTGAGAAGGCCCAGTCCCTGAGGAGCTCGTAATACTGGGATGGAGTCATCGACCAAAATAAAACAAGTTATGCCACAATGGCGTAAGTGCTCCAATGGAGGTACATAAAGAGTATTATGAGATTAAGGCATAAGGAAGGACCCACAAGAAGTACGCCACTCAGGTACATACAAAACAGAAGTCCTAATTTCTCACCCCAAACTTGTTCTTTACCCGTGTTATCTAATTTCAAAGTAAATCAAGATTCATGGCTTTTGAGTGCTCCTTCTCTCTTCGTATATCCTGAATCTAATACATTGCCAAGTTTTCATCAGAATTAATGTATGTGTGCCTAACTTCTTTCCACAAAACATTGGAAAGATTTCTTCTGTTCTGCACCTGCACCTCTCTGCCTTTCCACTGCCTGGTTGGCTGGCATCCTTCTCCCAGAGGACAGTGCGCGGCTGTGGAAAGTGTTCACACAGACCAGTGTTAACATACCACCCTACCATGTAGCCACTGTGAGATTCTGTAAGTCTCCATTCAGTAAAATGGACTTAAGAGTAATACTATCCATTTGAGGATTAGAGGTAATAAGCTTCTTGGCACATACTACTTATGTGTTCCATAAAAAGCCTAATATGTGGTCTCAACATCCCCAGTCTCTACCGAATCCAATCCATCACACCTCCACATTGCTGCCACCTGTCGGCTAAAGCACTCCACTGAACCCTCCACTTATCTGTTCAAAACCATTGATAACAGAACCATTAGGGCCTATTTCATGAAGGGGACACTCCTGCTCAGCCTACCTGAGAAGATTTGTTTCATACTACTTCTTCTCCAATAGGCAATGCTTCAGCGATCTTTGGGTAATAGGTTTTACTCAAAGAAGTCCCATATTGTTACAATTTTGTCTCTTAAACAATGTTCCTTCTGCTTGGGATTCCATCCTTGCAATTCTGAAGGACTGGACTAGGCTCTCGCTCCTGGCTAATTTGCTTCGTGGACTAGGTCCCTGATCTCTATTCCATACTGAATTATGATCTCTGTGCTGGATTATGTCAGGTGTGTAGTTCAGGCTTTGCCTATTTTATCATTTTACTTCCCACTGTACTTAGTTCAGGATCGTGTACATAGAGGCCACTCAGTAAATATTTACTTGATGAATATGAGAAATAAAAGAAGGAAAGAAGAGAAAAAAAAGAGAAATACCAGAGCAAGTATGGGTACTGAGAACTCAAGGATGAAGCAATTTGAGTACACTCCAAGTTGCTAAACAATGTTGTGATTAATTATAAACTATCACTAAGATCCTGAGCACACCCATGCTGTTTTCCTCTTCAATATGCAGCAGATGCTGTTTGTGATTACAAGCTGGTGCTTGGCACATGTTCTGTCTGAAAGAATGGACTGCTGCTATTGATAAATTCAACCCCATGTAGTTCAATCATTCCTTCACAGTCTGGCATTTACGCCAATACATTCTGAAATCCTCCAAGGCAAACAATTTGCCAAGATGTTGTGATGGGCCAGTTGTCTATAGATGCGTGCTTGTAAGCTGATCATGGTACATTAGGGCCAGTATGCAACGAATGTGTTAATCTAGTCATTATTATTCCAGGTTGCTAAAGTAAAGATTTTTATCTACTTAGAAGAGGAGATGATTATAGGTCTTAATACCTACTAAAATACTGTTTTCAAAAACCAATTTCTGTTACTATCAAGAATTCTTTCTAAATTCTAAGATATTTTCTTCGTCAAAAGTATCTACATAAATGAACCAGACATAAAATGCATTCCTCAGCGATTCTCAACTAAAAGAATTTCAGACTTAACAGTCATGGGAGTGTGATATGTTGCTGAGGAAAAACTTATGAAGAATTACTGTTCTAGAAAACTTTTATTTAAAAAGAGGAAGTATCCTTTCTAAATAAATAATTTTCTTTTTTTAAAAATTTTATTTTAAGTTCCAGGATACATGTGCAGTACGTGCAGGTTTGTTACACAGGTAAATGCATGCCATGGTAGTTTGCTGTACCTATCAACCCATCACCTAGGCATTAAGCCCCAGATGCATTAGCTATTTATCCTGATGCTCTCCCTTCCCCTGACCCCAGGGAAGGCTCCAGTGTGTGTTGTTCCCTTCCCTGTGTCCATATAATTTTTTTAAATAGCTATATTGTTAGCATTGTCTATAGACAAAGCCACTTTTAAATGAAAGGACAGACACTCTCAACTGATGGTATTCTGGCAGTATTTTTACAATATGCTGTCATTCTTAGTGATATAATAAAGTTTTCTCACCTACCCGGTATTTCAATAGATATTATATGCAAGGAAAAAAAGATTATATATGACTTGCATCTGCTAAAGACTATGAAACCATACGCAGTGTTGAATAGCACAATTACTCCAAATCAGGGAAACTCAGGTTTGATTCTCTCTTGGCTATTTAGAAGCTGTGTGATGTTGTGCAGGTTCCTTACCTTCTCTGAGCTACAGGTGTTTTCATAATTAAAGGTGGAAATACATGAGAAGTATATCCCACATTAATTCAACTACTGATGCTATGATTTCATCCATAAGCTCTCTAGTAGAATTTCTCCATAGCTGAATACAATTTCAAAGTTTTACATTAAAAATAGCCAATACATTGTATACGTTTTCCTTCTCTGTAATCAAATAAACAATTACCCTTCACATTTAAGATTCTACAAAATATTTCAAATAGATTCATTAACATAAAGAATAAATGCATTCTATACTTATAATTTCTTTCTTTCATAGTTAACGCTCCTACACAGATGACTAACAATCCACTAGGGATAAATCAATAAGACCTAGACAACAGGCTACCGTAATAAATGACAGTTCTATCAAGTTCAATCAAGATATGTACTGCCAAACTATTCATACAACTACAGATAAATCAGAGTTATTCCATTCCCCTGCCTTCATTTTAGATCACATGTAGGTTCCCAAGAATCAAGTATTCTTGAATCTCTATCACATCAGAGCATTTTGAGATGTACTATGCTCCTAAACATTAATCATTTGCTTGGTTAAAGAAACTGTCCATTTGTATAGATATTTAAGTTTTATATGGATATTGAGTAATATTCTATTAGCATGTTCCCTTTTTAGATTCAGATATTCAACAAATAGGTACTAATGAGAATTAAGGTGAAAACCTAACCATGTATAAGTCATGCTATATTTGGCTTTATATATAACAGTAATCATGAATAAAGGTATCAAAAAAATGAAACTCAGCCTGAATTAAATGGCCTATGATCTTATGTTGGGGCAGAGTAACTTTAAAAAAAATTGCAATTGTCCCCCAGATTCCAGAAGTATGACTACTGCAAACATAAGGGGGTACCTTGAAATGTAACATCTTAAAAGAAAGAGATGATGTTTTCTGTCAGCATGATTCTCAGAAAATCATAATTATTCCAAAAATATCCCAGAACTATATATAAAAATGAACTGAATATATGAGGCTGTAAATGTATTCTCCCATTTAAAAGTAGTTCTTGTCCCACCCTCAACTTTCTTTCCCTATTCTTCTATTACCTGTACCACTAAAAAAGGAAAAAGAAAAACCACTGAATTTACATATGAAAAAATACCAGTGGTAGTCATTAAATAAAGAGAGAGTAAAGATGTTCTATAAAAAAGGGTAGTGCTAAGTTCTCCAAAATGTGGTAGGAAGTAAAGCATTAAGTTCATGGAAGAGAAGAGTTAATTCAAAGTATGGATTTTCCAGTCTCTCATCTTTCACCTAATTATAAAGGTACCATTCCTAAAATAGGTAAGAAGCATAAATGGTTATGGAAGAATGTAAATGCTGTAGGAAAAGGAGGAGGACATATAACCATATCTTCCATTTGTTTAGCTATGCTAGGGCACTTGAGATTTAAAGCTATCTTTACCATGTCATGAATATAACTGACAGAGCCTACAACGGAGATGCATACATGAATTTGGTCACCATATGCAAGAAGGTTGGTGCGCAGGGTCCTGGAAGTCACAAGGTAAATGCTGGATCTTAGGATCTATTTTTCTCACAAAGACAATCCCATCATATCCTATATCATAGCATATAAATAAAACAAATCTCTCTTCTTAGGGCTGACATACACACAGGCTATCTTGGGCAATTAAACTCTTTCCATGAAAGCTATGAGAGGCTGCTGAATCTGCTTTCAGTTAGTAAAGAAGGCCAGTCACCTCTGAGAACCTTAGTGGAAAGGCTGATCTACACACCAAGTATGAGTCAAAATCTAGATTTCTATGGGGGGGAAAAAAACATTATTAGATAAGCCATTTAGTCTTGTCTTATTTTACAAATTTTCAGAAAAAAATTATCCAATAAAACAATCAGATACAAATGAGAAGATACAATATTTTCCAATTAAATACAACTCGAATAACAGAAAATATAACAGCTAACTAACACAGTTTCATTTATTCCTGAAAAATCTGTTAAGAGCACCATAATATCAAAACAATCCCTTTAATTTTCTTTGCCCCAAAACATTTTATGGCCTAAAGCAGTTGGTAACTAAACACTCCCTTATGAGATCAATACCAAAAATGAATTAATATTGAAAAGCAAGTTTATGGACTTTAAGCTGAAACATTAGTTTTAATTTTACAATGCTATTGGATTTCTATGAAGAATTGATCTTTTTATTGCAGAAAACATTTTAAGGTTTTCTGTTAAAGACTCATCTTGTTACATTTAGCAAGACTGAAGAGTACAAAATGAGATAATACAGTGAAAGAGCCTGAGTAATCTGAATAGGTTCAAATGACTTTTAAAAACTACTTACAAATCTGACTTAGAATAAAGTAATCTAATTTACGTACCAAGAAACAAAAATAACACTTCAAAAACAAATTTTACATATTTCTACTTATATACCCAGTGATATACACCAGCGAGAGGCCTTGCTTTGTAAAAGACAATGTTTAGGTTTATTCATGTATTATAAAGATTAGTTCAGAAATATCAGTGACCTTTTAGGGTAAGTACCATTTTCAGAGTTTTTGGCCTATCAGGGTAATTTCCTTCAGGATCATAACTGTATTTGATTTGAAGGCAAACCTATGATATATCACTATGTCTGAAACATAATCACTGAACCAAATCCAATGAAATACTGCTACATTAAAAGGAATGCAAAGGAAAAAAAAAGCTCTTAAAGAGCATTTAGGAATGATTAACATTATTAATTTTAGGCACTGGCATATCCCTGAGTGCTCAGATTTAAACAAAACTTGGACATGAGAGATCTGCTAGCATAACACTACACCTATGGGAAGCAGGGCTTGACTGTCCACAAGGAGGTCATTAAAATCTTTTTCTCTCATATATATATATATGATATGATATACATGCACATATGTAAATATAAAATATGTATGCATATGTATGTAGAGATGTGTGTGTATATATATATATATATATAGAGAGAGAGAGGTGGGGTATGTGTGTGCAGAGAGAGACAGAGAAGTGTGTATATGTATAAATATATAAATACAGAGTGAGAGAGAAAGGTTTTGTAGTTACAATGATCACCATTACAGAATCTTTTTATTACATGTAGACCTTTACTTCCTGAATCCCCTTTTCTGGCCCTTCTCCACCCCTATTTTGATAAGCGAAGTGAGGTACCACTGAATATATAAATACATTTGTTCCAAATTCCTGCAACAATTCTTTCCTTCTTCCATGTTTTTAATTCACAGACACATGCCCACAAAGCAAAATGTTCTGGAAAACTGGCAGAATTTCAATAGAGAACGATTAACAGCAGGAAACCATGAAAGTGAGTTCCACATGTTCTGCTCTAGAAATTTTACAATAGAAATCAGAAAAAAAATAATATTGGTATTCGATTAGCACATCCAGCAGACAGAAAATATTTGCATCCAGTGACTGCTAGTCTGAGAAGAAATACACATGAAAAGCACTTCTATTGATCAGCCCTTAAGCATTCCCCTAAATCCATTCTGATGGCCATAGCACTGGATAGATTTTAAGGCTACTTTTATGTGTTTTCCTACTGTGTATAAGGACTGGGCAAGGAGAATTCGAAAGACACGTCTCCAGATACCTTTGTTTCAAATGTCTGTGTGTATCTAACCTTATTTTCCTTGGCATTTTGCTTTTAACTTGTGATTGTTTTTCATTAGGCTGATTCTTCCAATCTTCAAACATGACACAAACCATAATTCTACTTGATATGGCTTGAGATGCTCTTCTAGATAAATATGGCTCTCTAGGGATGAGGTCAGTATTTGAAAATCTACATATGGCTGTTTTATTTTGAGGCATGTCTGTAGTTACCATATGGTCAGTGGCAATCTGTGAAGGGAGTCAGGATGTGTCTATTTAAAATACTGACTGGAATTTGAGTTTCTACTTAGAAATTGCTTTGATCTAGCTACTTTTTCTGAATGCTAAGGCTTATTTTGTCTTTTAAAAATCCAATCTTCCCACTGTACTGCAAAACTCAACTGTAAAATAAAACTTGTTTCCACATATTTTCATTGATTAAATCTGTTATGCATATATAAAAAGTCTAGCATTATATTCATTAGCAAGATGTAGACAGGATCCTAGTCTTGCTATTCAACTTATCGATGACTTATTTATGCTATGTTTTAGCATGGCTCATGATCACTGGAATGCACAATTTAGGCAGAAGTGAAGCAATGTCTAGCTGAATGCCTCTCAGGGATATCTTGTACTCTGAGATCTCTTAAGACACCAAGATTCTATGACTCTATTGAATGAAACCATTTTAGCAACATTTACATTAAAAATATACGACTCCTCGTGTAAAATATAGCCATGATGTAACTGCTGTGTAGGAGTATAAACAAGTGTTCTATTTGAGTGAAGTATGTGGCTATTAAAAATTATTCCCATTCATTATTCATCAAGTTTCTATAAATGTTTTAAGAAAATAGTGAAGAACCATTTTCCTAGCACTTTTCTAAAAAGTACTATTCATAAATACTCTACTTAGCCTATTGGTATAAAGCTCATTTACTTCATTGTCATATATATCCATTTGGCCTTTTAATGAAAGGAGGGAAGGAGAAGAGAAAGAAACACATCTGTGGGAGTTGGATAGTGTAAAGGAAGCAAGGCAAGCTAAATTATTTCTAAGAAAGCAAAGAACTGACATATTTAAAGACAGAAAATGGTATCTACATAATCTCAAAAAGGTATGTTCTAAGCACGGTATTTTGACCTGAAGAATCATGACTTAAACAGATTCCCTATCCACACATAATTTCACCTCACTTTGCAAAGTACCTCAAAAATCTTGAACCACTTCAGAAGCCATCCAGTACAAATAGCTTTCCTCCTGTATTAGTCTATTCTCATATTGCTAATAACGACATACCTGAGACTGGGTAATTTCTAAAGGAAAGAGGTTTAATT
Organism: Papio anubis; assembly: GCF_008728515.1. Taxonomy (NCBI): domain Eukaryota; kingdom Metazoa; phylum Chordata; class Mammalia; order Primates; family Cercopithecidae; genus Papio; species Papio anubis. Next base: position 34,633,505 of record NC_044984.1, read on the forward strand.
GACAGCATTCAGCATGGCTTGGGAGGCCTCAGGAAACTTACACTCATGGCAGACGGGAAAGCAAACATGTCCTTCTTAACATGGTGGCAGCAAGGAGATATGCAGAGTGAAGGGTGGGGTCGGGTAGTGCAGGGCAGCCCCTTATTAAACCATCAGATCTCGTGAAAACTCACTAAGAGGAGAACAACATGGAGGTAACTGCCTCCATAATTCAAATACCTCCTACCGTGTCCCTCGCATAGGGATTATGGGGACTACAATTCAGGATGAGACTTGGATGGAGACAGCCAAACCACATCACCTCCTTTCCAACACAAAGTTTCTAGGTATTTCTGTTTGTTTTTTCCTTGTAGCTCAGCAAAAATAGTGATTCTTTCTTCTCTGAACCCCATCTATCTTGAGCATCTTAGGTCTCCCTCCTCTGGAAACCATTATTCCCCTTCCTTGCCTGTCAATCAATCCCTCTACCCCAAGTCTACCAACCTACAATTCTGTCACCTCTACACTCCTTGAAAGAAGAGGTCTATACACACTTTCCCATTTCTGACACTTTACTTTCTAAGCCTGCCCTTTCTCATTCTATTGAAACTACTCTCAAAAAGTCATTAATTAAACTCGAATTGATAATACCAACAGTGAAGTGGTCTCTTTACATTTCATATCCTTGGCTGATTGCTTTTTAAAACACTCATTGATACCTTTGCCTTTTCTGACACTACAGAATTTTGTTCCTCCTCTAACATTTCTTTCATTTCAGCAATCTTTATGGGATTCTTCTCTTCTGCTACCCTTAATGCAGGCCATCTCCAAGATTTTACCCCAAGTCCTTAGGTAATTCTACTACGGCCTGTCTCTTTTACTTCCAAAATTCAATCTTTTGGTTTTTAAAAAACAGACAAAACATACACACACACACACACACACAAAATTTTCATCTCGAATTCTGATCTTTTTCTTGATCACCAAAATAATATAAGGGTCCTGATGCTTCAAGAAGTAACTTTGTAAGTCACATTATTACATTGGCTATCAACACTTTTCACCACTCACACTGGGTATGCCCTATAGGAAAACTCATGTAAAAAAACTACATAGATGCCAGTGCAAGTATTTTTTCCCTTGAGTGACTCTTTTTTCCCCCTTGTGAACAATAAGAATCATGTAACTGACTGCATTTTTCTTTCCAGCATGGCTGATAAGAAGCTCAGAATCAAATATGCAACAAATCTTTACCAAGTGTTTATGCCTTTACGGTCAATAATATCTATTTTAGCTCTCCCCCTAGTGTTGATTTTCTCTTCTAATTCTTAACTTTCCATGTTATTATGTTTCTATTTTTATTTAGTTCCTATTTTATAATTTACATTTATTTACATTTTGAATGTATCTTCCATAAGTTTCCTAAAATCATTTCTGGGAATAAGACAAAATACAACCTAATAAACAATGTAGAACAGCTGCATGTACGCAACAAATTCAAGATCAAAGTCACTGAATCACTCGTAATTATGCAACTGTTTATTCCCATAGTTTAGCTTATGTAAGTGCTCAATGAATGATTACTGAACTAAATAAAAAAGATAATTTGGTTTTTAAAAATATTTCCTTTAGATGTTTTTCACCTAATAAGCATTTATTTCTATTAAGGTCTAACATTAAAAAATAATTTGAAATATTACCTTTCCTGTCAAAAAGTACAAGAAGTTTATTAACCATAAACTGTTTCCATCATTTCAGAATCAGCTCGGGTCATGTCAGCATCTCTGGGTGGATGAAAGGCTCTATAATATAATTTCTTTATGACAGGGAGTAAATTCATAGTGTAGTTCCTTCCTCCCATTACCTTCTGACCCACTCTTTAACAATCCATATAGTTTACATCAGGGGTTTGGAACAACATATATGCCTACAAGAGAAAATAAAAATGTGGCTGGGCACAATGGCTCACGCCCATAATCCCAGCACTTCGGGAGGCCGAGGTGGGCGGATCACCTGAGGTAAGGAGTTCAAGACCAGCCTGGCCAACATGGCAAAATCCCATCTCTATTAAAAATACAAATATTAGCTGGGCATGTTGGTTTGTATCTGTAATCCCAGCTACGCAGGAGGCTGAGGCAAAAGAATCTCTTGAACCCAGGAGGCGGAGGTTGCAGTGAGCTGAGATCACACCACTGCACTCCAGCCTGGGGGATTGGGGAAGGGAGTGAGACTCTGTCTAAAAAAGAAAAATAATATATATATATACACACACACACACACACACACACACACATAAATTGATTTTGCTGTTTTACTTCTTAGACTACCATCTGATAAAACACACCCTTTCAGAGTTGACAGTGAAAAAATGAAGGTATAAGGTAGGCTCCTCACTGGGGATCTCTCATTCACATCTTACGGCTCAATTGTCATCTCTAAGAATCACACTGCGGCAGGAACACAGGAACAGCACTTATGGCCAAAGTAGGGCAGGGAAGGAACATAGCCCACAAAGCAAAATTCCATTGGGAAATGATCTCCCAAGAGCCTGCTGCCCAAGAATGCAGTTTATGCAGATGATGGTTAATTAACATGACTCATCCGTCATACTGCACTTGCTAATGACCTCAGTTCTTATTTCACTGAGGAAACAGAAGCAATTAGAAGAAAACTAATTCATCTTCCCACCAAATCTGCAATCTCCCTGTATCTTGGCCCATATCATCTGCCATCCTAAATGTGAAAAGATCAACCTCTCTATGTTGGATGTTGATTGTACCCTTTAAGCCTATGGAGAACACCGCTCCTGTACTAATTATCTCTCCCTCAATCCCAATGTCAGTTACCCCTATCTATTAGATCTTCTTCATCAGCATAGAACATTGATGCAGCATCATCTACAGTAAAATAAAACTGAAAAATCAACCTTTTAAAAAAACCCATATCATTCTCCAGTTCATATCTTATTTTCCTGCCCTGGTTTATAGAAAATCTAATTAAAAGTCTCTATAACAGGCCGGGTGCAGTGGCTCACATCTGTAATCCCGGCACTTTGGGAGGCCAAGGCAGGTGGATCACCTGAGGTCGAGAGTTCGAGACCAGCCTGATCAACATGGAGAAACCCCATCTCTACTAAAAAATACAAAATTAGCCAGGCATGGTGGCACATGCCTGTAATCCCAGAGACTCAGGAGGCTGAGGCAGGAGAATTGCTTGAATCTGGGGGGTGGAGGCTGTGGTGAGCCGAGATCACACCATTGCACTCTAGCCTGGGCAACAAGAGCAAAACTCCATCTCAATCAATCAATCAATCAATGTCTCGCTACCTTTTATTTCCACTTTCTTGCCTGTACTATCTCCTCAACTCCATTCTAAGCAGGCTTTCCTCTCCACAAATGCATTGAAATTGTTCTTGTCAAGCTCTCCAACTACCTCCACTAACCAGATTCAATGATCAAGTCTCTGCCATCTCACCTAAACTAAGGGCAGCATTGGAAACAGTGGCTTTCACCTTCTTGAAACACTCCCTTCACTGGCTTTCAGAAACCACTTTCTCTTGGTTTTACTTCTATATCACTGGAAGCCTCTGTTCAGTCTCCTTTTCTGGATTCAGCTTTGCTTCCTGGCATCCAAACTTTGGAATGCCCCGGAGCCCAGATTCCTTCTCTTCTTCCCATAGAGGGGTTCCTCATGGATCTTTCCCAATCTCATGACTCCCAGATCAACACTGTCATGCCAACCTGTCCTCTGAGCTCCACTGTCACACATCTGACTTCTTATTCCAAATCTGCATTGAAATATACAACAGATATCTCAAACTGTACTGGCCAAAACAATACTCCAGATTCCTCAGCTACTCACTTCTTCTTCAGCATTCCCCTTTTCATGAAATAAATCCCCATTCACCCAGCTGCTTAAGCAACTAGAGTCATCTTTCCCTCAACACCTGTCTGTTAAATCTATCCACTTAGCCTGCATTTCTTCAGAGCACTTACTGCTATCAGAGGTCAAGGTATGGATGTATTTGTTGTCTTGTTTTTCTCTCTTTGTAGGTTCTAATTTCCACGCATTTGGTTCTAATTTCCATCTTCAGAGTGGTCCATAATTTGTATATTTTTGGAAAGAGTTTTTCTACTTCAAAAATGACCACTGCTTGTGATTCAAGGCACACTTCCATACCATTCTGTCTGATCTTTTCCAGGACCAGAGTCAGTGGAAAAAGCATGTGCTCTGGAATTAGGTATGCCTCAGTTTCTGTCAGAGCTCTGCCCTATCATCCCTACCAGCAGCAGTAGCAGCAGCAGCAGCATTATCTTCATCACTGACAATGTATCAGCACTTTCCATTTTCCACAAACTGTGTTAACTTCTTTATATACTTTAACTCTCACAACAAATATATGAGGTTAGTGTTATCATTCCTGTTTTACAGATGAAGTTTATAGAAATCCCAGAACTGATAACTACTACAGCTAGAACTTAGTCAAGAATCTTACACCAAAGCTCTTCCTCTTGACCAATATATTCATCTGCAATCCCAGTTCAACAGCTTATCCAAAGTCACCACATACATATGAACAGCACAGAGTGGGCGCAGGCCGTATCTGCCCTCAACCCATGTTCTTGCTAACCATTCTGGCTGTTTTCAGTGTCCTCATTTATAAACAAGATGATGACACAAACCAAAATGATGCATGCATACTGCCTGGACAAGGCATACACTCAATAGCTGCTAGCTCCCTTTCCTCGGTTCTGATATTTACAGGTACATGACTGCGTTTTGTTAAAGCATCACAGTGTTTATAAAAGTTTTCTTAGTCCCTGTAGTAGCTACTATCACTTTTGAAGCACTTCATTGAGACTACAAAATTGTAAGGTATGTTCAAATTATTAAAACACCATATTATGTAACAATTTATACAATTCTAGACAAATGGCAAGGGGCAATGATGAGTATCACTGAATACCATTTCCTGTAAACTAACTGAGAAGTTTTACACTGTGAATTTTGAAATATAATCCTCCTGCTCCCCTTACATGTTTACACCTTACATTTTCCTGTAAGCCTTTTACATAATTTTTCACAGAAAACTTAGAGGCAAAATTCATTTCTATTGCCAACATTTCTTAAATTTTGAATTAATCAAGTGTTTTGTGTTCAGGCACTTTTATGTATTATAAAACTATAGCTAAACTGTACTTTTCCATTCAGAAATCTTAAAGCTCATATTAGCATCAAGAAGCATATATTCTTTCTTTTCAATATTTTAATGTCACATGAGCAAATGTTTTTGCTAGGCCTGGAAAGGGCTGAATTACTATTCACTATGGTGATGCTTTTAACAAATACCTTCAGTTTAGACAGACAGACATGCAACAGACAGATGTGAAGGACAAATTTCACTCAGACAAAATGTATAATTACTTTCTGTTAAATCCTAATTTTAAAGCATAATCCTAATTTTAAAAGCACTCCCCACCACCTGACTTACATTTTAGTTTGCTAACTTGCTATGGAATAGGAAGAAAATAATGCCAAAGGAGGGAAGTGAAAAAAGAAATTATCTTCCCTAACAGTAGACCAACTAAGTGTTTTAACTACATACATTCTTTCAAGACAATCTAAATTCATACACTCTAAGTTCAGACATTCTGAATTCTCATAAAAATATGTTCAAGTAATAAGGTTTATTCAGTGATGACGTAGACAATGCCTAAATTTTTGCCATATTTGTGCCACTAAAAGGTAGTAGACATTTTCTAAATTTCTCCATGGCAAGCCTCATTATTTCTAATTAAAGCTTCACATCGCCAGCTTATCCTTGGCAGATAAAACAGTTTAGAGACTGTAGCTAAATGTAAGATTTCCCAGAGGGAACTGAAAATAAGTTAGACGTATTCAAGTAAGCCACCTGTCTGGAGGAAAATTTATTTATTTGATCAGAATAGCTGTCCAAACTTCAGATGACTCATGCACAAAACAGATGTAGCTCTTTAAATGCAACTATTTTTATTTCACTCTCTATTAACATGCATCACAAATGGATGGAGCAACTCTAAGGAGCCAAAGGATACAAATGTTCAATAATGTATATTTGCTTATGAATCCTGAGTTGTAAATAAGCATCAAACCATATTCTTAAAGTTGAAGATTCTAAACAGTTACGTGCACTAACAAACAGCAGACTAGGAGTGCTCCATTCTAAGCTAAGTGTCCAAATATAATAACTGCTACAGTGACATCACAATACAGATAACTTGAAACACAGAGGAGGCACAATTGTCATATGGTGTCAGCTCTGCTCAGGAGTTCATCTTCTTTTCTTCTAATGGGGCTGAAAACAGCCCGCCCTTAGATAAGCACCTGGGGTACCCATTATGACAGCACTACAGCAAGTTCAAGGACATAGCTGCCCCCATAAACAACATCCAAAATTAGAACAGGCAAGTTACTTAACCTCTCCATATCCCACCATGTTTTTAGTTTCTGTCAAATGCAATTCACCATCAGCACCAGGACTCTGTATGGTAGGCTCCAAGATAAATTAGACATAGTCCTTGATGTCAAGTAACACAACGGTACATGGCACTTACCAAAGTAGACAATGATAAGTGCCATAAGGGTTGACTTCATGACCACAGCGTTGTGAACAAGAGAGATGTATTCTAGCTGCAGTAGACCATATATGAACACATTTATTAATTCCACGATTCATTTGAAATTAGAATAGTTAATTTTCATTAATGTTACCTCTGGTATTTCCCACCTGTAACAATGTTTTGATTTTTAAATCTTCATTTTTTTTAAAGACTGGGGTCTCACTATGTTGCTCAGGTTGGTCTTGAACACCTGACCTCAAGTAATCTTCCTGCTTCAGCCTCCCAAGTATCTTGGGTTACAGGAGCGAAACTGCTGCCCCTGGCTGTGTCTCAGTTTTTAATCATCAGTATATCATTTTTGTGTGTGTGGAGAACCAAACTGACTTTATTAAATATTTTATATAAGATCTTTTCATTGTATACCTTCTACCTAACCCAAACCAAAACTTCCAACTTTCTGGACACTTAACATCTCTTGGCACTTTCTGGCCTTATTGTTAAGATACAGAATGAAATCCACCTGTAGAAAAACTCAAGGATGTTGTCTTTCTTTAGCCCTAACCCTAGCATTGCCGTCTTATGCAATGCACTGAAATGTTTTCCTAAAAATTCACTTTAAAAAATATCAGGAAGGAAAGCATGAAAACAACATATGTACTTGAAGGTAAATGACTGGATTTCATAGAGTTTGACATCTACGGTAACAGATAAAAGGATGAGGGGTTTGGAAAGAGGAAGGTAGGCAGGAGCTCATATTTATTCAGTTCCTCCTAGATTCAGGCTCTATATAGATTAATCTGCAGTGCTCCCTAAGAGGTTTGTACTATTAATCCCATTGGGCAGATTAGCAAACAAAGACTCAGAGAGACTCAGTAACTTTTCAAAGATCAAAGAGTTAGTCAGTGGTAAGGTCAATGTTTATCTGACTCCAAAGCCCTCAAAGTTTCTAATGTTCCCACACATCAAACTGTTTCTCTGATCTCTTTCAGCCATTGAATTAGCAACTGAGTCAAACAGAACTTCCTTTGTTGTTGCAGAGATTATTTTGTCTCAGTGTTCACTTTCTCAAGAAGGAAAAGCAGTAGACTGAGCTTCTCTGAAGAGGCACAGTCTTTTCTATTCTCATTACATTAAGAATGGTTATTAAATAATGTGGCTGAAAAAACACATCAGAATTTATAAATACGTTTCCTTCAAAGTCATCTTGGGAGGGAGGTTACAAAATTATTTCCTTGATGTTGCTACAGCTCAAAATATAACTGAAAATCTTTTAGAAATACCTGCAGAGCCAGTGACACACTCTGAATATCCTCAGTGGTCACAAATCTTCACTCTCTGCTAATCAAGGTGGCTTTTGGTAGTAACCTAGAGGCAAGCATTATTGATAAAATGGCTTATTCAGTTGAGTGAAAGCATTTGAGATCAAAAAGAAGAGATGCCTATAAATTAATGAGCTGTGCCAAGTTGTGGCTCAATTCAGGGTCTTGGCTCACGGTCTTCACCCCTTCTCTGGCATTACCAGAGATGCCTTCCCTAAATGCCCATTTCCCTCCTATCTAAACTGTTCTCTTTATGAAAATTTTTCTTCAGAGGCCTATGTATTTCATGTGTGTGTCTTCATTAATGTCTCCCCCACCACACTGTAAGCTCTGTGAGCTCAGTAACCATGTGGCTTTCTCACTGCAGTATATCTGGCATCTAGAGAGAACTGGTAGAAGTAAGCCTTCAATACATTTTTGTTGAGCGAGTGAATGAAACGTTTTATGACTCAAAAACTGGCTCTCAAGGCAATTCTAATAAAAGCAGAAGTTTTCTGAGCAACAAATGGCAGCATCAGAAAAATATAGTCCATCTCCCCCAAATGGAAGAATTCTTCTTAACTGGTTAAGAAACCAACGTGTACTTTAGAGTCACACTCTCTCTTTAACAAAGTGTTTATAAAATATGATAACACAGCAACAGTAAGTGCAATCTTCTATAAACAAGGAGTTTAATAAAACAGAAGGAAATACAAATAAGTTTTTCATTTAACTTTTGTTTTTACCCAACTCAAGTGTAAATTCCTGGTACTAAAACTAGAATACAATATTGTATAATATACAATACTCAAAGTAAATTTTTAGAAAAGCATTACTACCATTAATTATGATGGTTTAATGCAGAAGTTCTGGATTACTAATATCCAGGGAATATATTCTATTCCTAATTTCTAAAAACTGCTTTTTAAAAAATAATCAAAGCCATTTACTTCTTCAATGATGTCACTTAAAATGTAGTCAACAGTTTCTCTCAGCTAATTTTTTTAAGTGGCTAATGTCTTTGTTGATGAAAAATGAAGAATATCCTACAGGGATTCAGAGATTTTTGTCAACATCTTTATGGCTTTGTAAGTAGCAAAACACATAGCCCTTAGATAAATAGCTTTTCACGTGTTCATTAACTGGCAGAGATTTGCTGTCATATCTTTACAAAGACGAAGAAGCAATCTATGGGAGGCCACTGGGGAAATCACCAACAAGGAAGAATTTGACAATGATTTTCATGCTCCATAAAAGCAAGAGTATCATAACTAGAATATCAAACCCACCACTTTGCTTCTGTTACCTATACTTAAGTTACTTACGTGTATTGGGGAGGGATATATGCAAACAATTTTTAACTATAATAATAATACATGGTTAATGTTCACAATCTGGAAAATTACAAAAAATGAAAAACAAAGGGAAACCATCTCCAAACTCACTGTCTCAAGGAAATCATGATTATCGCAGTTTTGTCTCTTCCTAGTGCTTTGTTTTCTACTCCTCCTGCTGTTGGTTTCTTGGTGTCAGTTTCTTAGAATTCTTTTAGCTTCCCTTTACTTCTATGCCTATATCTGCCTGTTTCTCTTTCCTAAAATTATTTTATTTGCATTATTTTATGCATATTACCTCTGCTTATTTAATAAAAGTGAAATAAAATTGTCCATAGGAGGTAATAATGGTTAAGAAAAGTATTAAGGAACTGACTAAAATGATTTATTCACAGTGTATCTCTAGATAGCTTCTGCTTGAAGTATCAAAAGAGAAATGAAAGGTATAAAAGTGTTCTAGGAGCTAAAAAATAGTTAGGAATTCAGTGCACGGAGAGGTTGTAGACCAGAAGGCTGCTTTCAGGAAAGTATAAAACAATGTACTGATACAGAAAGACACATCGAAAGCTTGAATGCTAAAAGGAAATGTTTACAAAATCCAGCAGTGGTCACATACCTTAGAGTCTGCCCATTAAATGCCAGACTTGAGATCAGAGGCAGCTTAATCAACAAAAATCAAACTCCAAACCTTTTCTGTTCTCTGCAGTAGGATGGCTCTTTACCTCTTTTCATGTTACCATATCAAACCTCCATCAGTAAGTCATGATACGAAAAATGGAGTAAAGAATTTATCTTAGTCCATTTCAGCTGCTATAATAGTACCATAAACTGAGGGGCTTATATACAATAAACATTTATTTCTCACTGTTCTAGAGGTGGGAAATCCAAGATCAAGGCTCCAGAAGATGTACTGTGTGGTGAAGGCCTGTGTCTTGGTTCAGACAGCCTACCACTGTGTCCACACATAATGGGGAGAGATCTCTCTCAGGCTTTTAAAATAAAGGCCTGGGTTCCAATCGTGAGAGTTTCACCATGACCTAATCACCTCCCAAAGGCCCCATCTCGGGGTTAGGATTCAATATATGAATTGGGGGGTAGGGACACAAACATTTGGATCACAGTAGAATTATTTTCAAAGCATACACATATTCTGGAGATATTGATCCACGCCTGTTTACTACACGTTCCCCCCCCTCATCGCCACTGATTTACCTGAGCCCTCAATCCATGATGTGCTTCCTGATATCATGAACTAGTGCACTGTTTCTCAAACTATGGAGGAAGGATCAATGTTTTTTAAGTTCAATCTGTTGCAGATTGACACTTTTGTTAAATATAATGAAACGAATTACTGAAAAACAAAACGAAAAGGGTCACACAAAATACAATTTTGAAAACTAAATTCAATAGACATAAAATTACTATGACTGATTGCTATAAAAGTTTCTATATGCCTACTCTCTATTTCTGTATTTAACCTGTATTTAAGCAGACCAAAAAAAAAAAAAAAAGATTTGTTTTAAATATATCTTAGCAGACAAAAAAAAAAAAAAGAGGGAGGGGGTTCCTGGACAGAAACAAGTCTGTAGATCACATTGATGAAACCAACCAATTTCAAAGAGAACAAATCTCAGGCATATCTATGGTGCTTGCCAACAGTCTGAGTTGGCATGAAGTTTATTTCCTCGAAGGCAACAAGCCTGGTCTTGGTTAAAGCTGCCATTTGTGCCTAGATTAGGACTGTGTACTGAGTTGAGCTATCAAAAGGCATGTTATTTCCTAGAGACACAAGGATATCAGCAATTGAGGGCAAGATTTAAATACCTAGAGATAATAAAAATCTTCAGCTTTGATCATAAACTATAAATTTAACAACTTGGTTTCTCCTTTGGCGGCCTTTAAGCTATAACCTTTTGGTTTTAAGAAAAACGGCTTTCCCTGGACAAGGCCTAAGTTAATCATAGCTCCAGTCAATCATATCCAAAGAAAACAAACCTACAGCTTCATACTATGGTGAGATTACCATGAATGAAATATTAAAATGTCTAACAAGATGTGGTCTCTGCCCCTAAGGATTTTAATGCAGACAGACAAATATGTCAACAAACAATGACAAAATAATGAGGTAAGCACTGCAACTGACACATATATAAAGATCATGACACATCTATACACTGCTGATTTTCAAATTCCTATCTCCAAATTTGCCCTGTCTCTTGAACCGAAAACTGGCTCACCAACTGTCTATTCAATTTCCTCACCTGGATATCTAACAGACATCTCAAAAGAAATGTGTCAAAAACAAACTCCTGACTCCCTTCCCCAAAATAAAAATAATAACCTGTTTCTCCCACAGTCTTTCTCAATTAATAGCTACTGCATCCTTTGAGATACTCAAACAACTATGAAGTTAGTAATTAACAGCACGTAGAAGGTATCTGAGACCATGACCTTTATACATTTATACACTGTTTTTCCTTAAAAGCAAAAGGTTAGTTGAAAAGCTGTCAAAGGTCAAACTTATTTTTTTTCACTTTTTGATAAATTACAAATATATTTTCTTATAATAAAGCATCATCAGATTCTTGGAATTATCCTTTATTACTACAGTTTAATCTTTTAAATATAATGCTGTTATATACTTGTGAGTGTTTATTTGGTATTATTATTCTACTAAAATAATTTTGAGGCTTTTTCTAAAAATAACTTTTGAAATATCTTAGTTATTTTCCTTACTGTAAAAGTATTCTTTAGTACTGTAAAACATTAAAATAAAGGCACAAAAGAATAAGAGTGAAATCCCTCACTGACCCTCCAATTTTACCTGTGAAAATCATCACTATTAATTCTTTGCCTTAGTGTGAACTTAGCAAATCCCCTATTGATAAATGTTTAGATGGTTTCCAGTTTTTCACTACTACAAACAATACTGCAAGGAATAATCTTCTAGACGTACATACATTTGCATATATGTAGGGATTTCTTTTTTTTAAATAGACCCACAGATGCAAAAATCCTGGGCCAAAAGTTTTGTAAATGTCTTATTTTAATGGATATTGCTAAATTGCCACTTTAAAATGTATCAATATAAGCTGCCACCAAGTAATAATGTATAAAAGAGTAATCATGGCCAGGCGCAGTGGCTCATGCCTGTAATCCCAGTACTTCGGGAGGCCGAGGCGGGTGGATGACAGGTCAGGAGATCGAGAACATCCTGGACGGTGAAACCCTGCCTCTACTAAAAATGCAAAAAATTAGCTGGGCGTGGTGGCGGGCGCCTGTAGTCCCAGCTACTTGGGAGGCTGAGGCAGGAGAATGGCGTGAACTCGAGAGGCGGAGCTTGCAGTGAGCCCAGATTGCGCCACTGCACTCCAGCCTGGGCAACAGTGTGAGACTCCGTCATTCCTTATGAAACTATTCCAATCAATAGAAAAAGAGGGAATCCTCCCTAACTCATTTTACGAGGCCAACATCATCCTGATACCAAAGCCTGACAGAGATACAACAACAAAAGAGAATTTTAGACCAATATGCCTGATGAACATCAATGCAAAAAACCTCAATAAAATACTGGCAAACCGAATCCAGCAGCACATCTAAAAGCTTATCCACCAGGATCAAGTGGGCTTCATCCCTGGGATGCAAGTTCAACATATGCAAATCAATAAACGTAATCCAGCATATAAACAGAACCAAAGACAAAAACCACATGATTATCTCAATAGATGCAGAAAAGGCCTTTGACAAAATTCAACAGCCCTTCATGCTAAAAACTCTCAATAAATTCGGTATTGATGGAACATATCTAAAAACA